>NC_064289.1:4541545-4721225 GCF_019186545.1 Solanum stenotomum
GCACTTGCGGGAAACTCCTTGCCGAGGGCCTGTGCACCCCCGGGATTAGTCGGGGCTCAAAGAGACTCGGACACCTGGTGCAAATCAAAAAAAAAAAATATAATGTTGTTATATCATTCATTTATTTATTTACTTTAAAATATCAACACTGCTTACAAAAAATCCTATGTACGCCATTGCGTGTCCTCCCTATCTTATCTTCACCCCTTCATGTAGCCTCATCTCCACCGCCCCCACCCTCACCCCCATAGTATTTTTCTAGATTGTATACAAAATAGTGCTTCTAGGATAATTTTTTTTTTGCTTCTGTACCGAACACAAGAAAATAAGTAAAAAACTCACTTATTTCTTGGTAAGCATTTTCCATGACAAGCATCGTCCTTCTCCCGAACACACCCTATGCCTCTTCTTGTTGGGAGCAGGGGTGATGGAAGATGTAGAGGGTGGGTGGTACATGTGTATATTGTTATTGTTTGGTTTCCATTTCATCATGTCGGCTTCTTGCATTTAACAGGTCAGTGTCGAAAATTTTGTTTAAATGTGACGTGCTTGATGCATAATTTCGTATCCCCATGTTCCCTTGATGCTGACAACTTACTGGAGAAAATACAAGAATATTATGACTATCATTATGTGTCTGATCACTCAACTAGAGTTTATCACGTATAAGTTGGTTCATCAGTCTTTATCATTTATATGTATTTCTTGCACCACCTAATAACTTATTTTGCTATATCTTTATTTATATGTTTAGCATCTTTTTTTGTAGGAGCGCGAAAGAGACCACTTCTCTCAGTTCATAACTGAAGGATTCACATCCTATTGCAAAAGAAAAAGGAGAGACAAGGTACGTCATGTGATTATTCAGCAATTATCTATCTGAATCGTTTTGCTGCTTCTGTCTTAACCGGTCGCAAGCAGAATTGGAGCACTTGTTACACACAACTGTAAGAAATGTTATTTGGACTTGAAAGTATTAGCTAGGATGATGCTATTGTGTAGATGATTGTCGTCAGAGATAATTTTAGTGCTATTCTAAACTGCATGTAGTCCAACATGAGTGAGTGCACAAAATGATGAAGGGGTTTCCCAGTGGAAAAAAATATGGTTACGCTGTATGAATTCACTTTTCTATAGTTTTTTGTTGAATATTTTCAAACTGCTTGAACCTCTTAACATCTACATTCTACTGTTAGTTATTTGCTAATTTCCTTATAATGCATATGATTAACTCATGCATTGTATTTCCAATTATCTTCAGGCTCTTCTTTCTTTTGACGTTGAGGTGGTTAGGTTTTGCGTTTTGGCATTGAATGAATGTCTACTTTTTCCCTTCTCTTTCCCCATTCTGAGGGAGAAAGGATGGGTTTAGTGTACCTGCACAGGGGTTTAGTTTCAAATCATTTCTGCTTGATTTTTCTTAGATTACTTCATTTTCAAAAGGCTGGATTAAAGAACTCGTATGGACTGAAAATATCCATTTCTTGTTAGAGCTTTTGCTATCTGTCACATTGGTGGATGGTGTTTTGCTTATCGATTATCTATCTGTGTGCATATCTTTCTTTGTTTCTCAATTCCTTGTTAGAACAACTGGAGTTATGTTTTCATTACTTGGTTGTAGGTCTACGGCAACAACGTGGAAATCCAAGCATTATCTGAAATGTATAATCGCCCTATCCATATATATTCTTACAGCATCGGTAAATTCTCTTTTTGACTTTTGACTGTTCTTTTTGTAATAAGATTGGTGATTGTAATGCTCAGCTTTGCGGACTGGTGTCTGTTGACTTCTTGCACTAAATTGTGGAACTTATTGATGCAGAACCAATGAACACGTTCCATGGAAGTTATAACTCAGATACCCCTCCTATCCGTCTCAGTTATCATCATGGAAATCACTACAACTCCCTTGTCGATCCTCGCCGATTATCAGTTGGTGCTGGGCTTGGGTTTAGCTCTCTGCGAGGGGTATACTTTTTAATCTGCAAACAAACATGTTATTCTGCTTTCTGCTTCTGTAAGGAGATAAGTTGGTAGTCTCCTTAAACCGTCATTCTAGTGGTCGGGAAATATGATATCAATCTGTTATCTGCTACAGCAATACTGCTTTAGGTTATGTAGTTGAAATTATTCTTTATATTTTTCTTAGACTGTTGTTTCAGTAGTCTGTGATATATGATAATGTTCTTTCTTCGCCAACCTATCTATTAGTTTCATGTATATATGTTTTTTTTCCTGCAGAAAAACATCGACAAGGATAATGTAAAAGCTGCAATTAAAGCTCAACAGGAGCAACAGATTGATAACGTTAAGTACCTTAAAGTTCAATTATATTTGAATGATTTCCATACACTTGGCTTTCATGTGGATTTTTTAGTTGGCTAAATGGTCCCATTTCAGGCGCTTCTTGCTGAAGGACGCTTCTACTCAGATGTTGAGCTCACTGAGAAGGAGATGGAACGCATGGTGATTGAAGCTTCTAGGGCTGAGTATATTGCGCATGATAATAAGTTCCGGCAACAGCTTGGTCGTCGAGAATCTTCCACATCCGGTGCTGAACCATCATCTTCAGGAACTAGTGAGTGTGATCTTACATTTTACCCTTCTATTGATACAAGATCCGCAAATTTGGTGGTTTGAAATTTCAACATCAAATCACAGGGTCATCAGGAAGTGAGAAACGGCAGGAAGCTGGGCAAGAGCTGAGTTTGCCGGATTCTGCCTTTAGCGACTGCATCCAGGTTATGCTGTCGATGGGTTTCAGCTATCCGCGAGTGATCGAGGCTTATAGCATATTTGGGGATGATGTGGATTCCATGGTTTGTTACCTCATAGAAACCAGCTGTAGCAGCAGGTGCAAAGGAAAAGCAACTGAATGAGGAAACTGAGAAAAGAGTTGTGTGGATTAGAGTCTCTCTTGTGTTTTTCTAGTATAAGCATTTGCTTTGTGTTCGGTTGTCTTTGAGAGTACGGACTATCTTATATGGATCATTCTAATGTGAAATTGTATTACTTTTGCTGCTGCCTGCCTCATATTGGTACATCGGATGCTTGTGTGTGAATAATGCCATATAAGTTTGGGCAAATACAAGGCTTTTGCTTAAAATTTGCTGTGGAAAGCATTTCCGCTATAGTTGTCATCTCCTTTATCTTAGTATCCTGGGTTAGATGATGAAGTACATGTTGCAATTCATATTATAATTTGAGGATAAATTTTTGATATTTCTAAATACATGAAATGAATTGACCCAAGTATATTATAGTTCGTCTACATGTTATAATTCATGTTAATTTGAGGGTATTTTATGACATTTTTAAATGGAGCAAATGAATTCCTAACTTTACTAAATATACCCTACAAGGAACTTTTTTAAAAAAAAAAAAATTAAAATTGATTTTTTACTTTCATTTAGACTAAAAATGTATATCTGCTCATGGGATGAGAGTAAAAATTGATTAATATTTTAAGATTTTTTTTTCACATTAAAAGAATTACAATTTGAAGTATTTATTTTTCTGTAGTTTCTAAATATCTAAATTTTTATTTCAAAAGTATCAAATTAATACAATCTAACTTTATTTTGGCCATAAACTTTATAAATCGTAGTAAAAGTAAAAATAAGAAAAAGGAATTTTATAATATATATAAAGAAATTAAAAAAGAAAACTATATATTTTTTTAAGTGTGATGTGTCTGTCCCCTGTTCATCATCTCTCCCATCAGATATATATAGCAAAACAAAGCTGGGCTTCCTTCAATTTGGAGCAATTCTAGGGTTTTTTGTGTGATAGTCGAAGTTGGGCCTCAGCTTACAGCGACTTGCCGTTCTCAGATTCGGTGCAATAATGTCGCAAAACACGAAATTGATGCCGAATCTGGACCAGAACAGCACGAAGCTGCTAAACTTGACGGTTCTTCAGAGGATTGATCCTTTCATTGAAGAAATCCTCATCACTGCTGCTCATGTTACCTTGTACGAATTCAGTATTGATAACAGCCAATGGGTATCAAATCTTCCCGATTTTATTCTTTTTGCTGGTTCATACTTTTGTATTCACATAGTTCCTGTTAGTCTAATTCGCAATTGAATTGTTGTTCAGAGTCGGAAGGATATCGAAGGATCTCTATTTGTTGTCAAGAGGTGATTTTTTTTCATTTTTAATTTTGATATAATCAATCAACTAAATCTCAGTTTCTAGTTGGAGTCCGCTTTAGTTTCCGTAACCCTCTTCTTCGTCCGTGTCCGGGCTTAATCGTTCCCTCGTAGTAAAACTATGTTGGTGCTGGCTGTTAACTTATTATAACCTTCCTCTTTTATCCGACTTTGTGGCTAGATAAGCTTGGGGAAGCTAATATGAAGGAGATTCATGTTTTTGCATATCTTCCTTCACTTGTTCTTGAATTTGATGAAAATAGTGACCTCCTTAATAGTTAAAAAAAACTCATCTTTACTGGAATATTTGTTTTAAGTTTTATTTTTGATCTCTGTACTTTTTTCTTTTGTGATAATTACTTTTTAGCGGGTCTTACAGGAGTTCTCAACCTCGGTTTCAGTTTATTGTTATGAACCGCAGAAATACAGGTTAGTTTATCTGCTTTCAAATAATGACTATAAACACAATATCTCTTGGCTTGCCTTTTATGTTTTAATGGATTTGAATGTAACCTTACCTTTTTGCTGCTGGAAAAAGTTCATGAAGTTGAAGCTTATACATGATTGACTATTTGATGTGGAGACCCCAGAATTGTAGTAATACTATTCATCAGGTTTATAGCCTTTATGCATTACAACAATGTGAAGTACATCACATTCACTTTGGGTCGAAGCGGAGTTACTTTCCCTTTTTGTTAAGAATCCTTTAACAAATAAGTACCATCAGCCTTAGCATTTGGACCAATCTCTTGCTTTACTCAGATGTGAAGTTTTAAACTTCTAATATGAAGGCTAGCATTTCCCCTACTTTAATGGCTGTCAGCACAGATCCACAAAATGTAAACTACCATTGAATAAGAGGAGACATCTTAGAACTTGAAAGACAGATGCCTACTAGGAGGCGCAGGAGTACCTTGTCTAGTCTTGTTGTGTGCTTAGTCGTGTTACAAGAATGAAATGATGCCCTGGCTTGACTTAAGACCAAAACTTCTTACCGCTCACACCAGTAGCAGTCAAAAAAGTTCTCTTTTGATAAAATTGGATACCTGAAGTCACTCATATTCTAAATAAAATTTCTGGCCTGCATGTTGATCAATTAGTTTTAAATTTCTAAAACCCCGACTGCATAATATAATTTTGGCTAATGGAAGTTACTACTCAATGCAATTATCATGTAATAAACGAGGACTGCACAACATTGAGTACTCATTCTGATTTATGTAAAAAGAAAGAAAACAAATATCCTTTTTACATTTTCCTGTTCAAAATTCAATGAACTTCCTTTTATGAAAAGATATCATGGGGGTACACGTCTAAAAATAATAAATAAAAAACTTAAAACAGAAATGGTGCATGTATCTTAGTAAATTTGATGTTTAAAGCTTGTCATATTTACTGAAAGTTGCAATAGGGAGTTTGTGAGTTTTCCTTCTGTGTGAGTACATATGATCTATTACTGTGCCTAAAAAGTGTTTATTCTGGTGAGCAGATAATTTGGTGGAGGATCTGTTGGGAGATTTTGAATATGAGATCCAGCTTCCATATTTGTTGTATCGAAATGCTTCCCAAGAAGTTAACGGGATATGGTTTTATAATCAGCGTGAATGTGAAGAAGTTGCAAATCTCTTTGACAGGTAATCTTTTCACAGCTTTTCTCTTCAGAAATGATTCCTTTCCTCCCCTTCTCTTTCCTGCTTTGGCATAAGTAAAATTATTGTTCCATGTAGGGTGTTAATTCTAGAAATACAAAGTAGTTAAATTTGTTGGATTCAGTTCATGCTTTTGATCTTGAAGAGTAGTTTATTTCTCGTACTTATACTTCATTGGGATTCGATGGGGTTCATACATATTTCTCCAAATTGAACTTGCTCAGTGCAGGTTTTCCTTTGTTTATTTCATTTGGGGAATACATATGTTAAAATATTTGTTGGTTGATGATTTTTAGATATAGTGGAAACAGAGTTAGAGAACTTATAAACAATCTGGTGTATAAGCTAGTGTCTACTAGGCCTAGCTTAGTTTCAGGAAAATTAGTTTTAAAATATTTTAGATCCCTACTTGATTCTCTGAAGAAACTTTAGTATGTAATATTTATTGATTTATTAATTGAAGAATATGGAAGTGAGAATTCATACAGTTGGTGCCTACTGATGCAAATCAGCACTTCCAACCGATCTTAGTTTAGTGAATTGTTTGGCCAGCTTAATGAGAAACAAAGGGATCAAAAGAAGTACCTTTCTACCACACTGAATACAAACATATCTTCGATGTGTTCTCTTTGATGATCAACTTTTAAACCTGTCAATCAATTTAGTGTTTACTGGTTTTCAGGATACTCGGTGCATATTCCAAGGTGCCTACCAAGTCAAAAGTGCCATTGACGAAGAGGTATATAATTTATGCTTACTGAAATTTAGAAACCCCCCCCCCCCTCCCCCCCACAATACAGAAAACGGGTTAAAGATGTAAGGGTGTTAATGGCTTCAACATTTTTACAAGTATGCTTGATAGATCTATTGACCTTTGTATCGATTGTTGTATTTAATTGCCCTTAGTGAAATGGTGCATAATAGATAATTGTTGATGTCATCCAGATGAAGGGATCTGGTCACAAGATATTAGATACTATTTCTTTTTGGTTAAACATGGTGTCCGGGCCAGCTTGCGCTCACCTCGTGATTAATTCCATGGGATACCTGCCACTTCCCACCAACATGTATTAGATGTCAGGTAACTCTATCCACCAAGGATAGGATAGATGAGAAGAAATCACCTAGAGTTTTTTGTCTGTGCTGGGGTTTGAACCTGAGACCTCATGGTTCTCAACCCACTTCATTGACCACAAGGTCACACCCTTTGGTGTATATTAGAAACTATTTCAATCTTGTTGGTAGTAGAAGTGATCTCTATGAATACTTCGAGCACATGGCATTTTCCAATAATACACAGTTCTGGGTATTACATTAAAATAAAGCCCTCTTGTACATTTTGAAGTAACTAGATGTAACAAATCTTTGTCAAGTTAGGCAGTCTAAGGTATAAGAGTAATTGTAACTGTTTCTGGAATAATCTGTTTATCCATAACCTGACTTTTGCCAGTTGCTGTCAATTGGTTTCTGAAAGGAGCTTTTGGTAATATGCAATTTTACTACAGTGAATTTGAAGAGCTGGAAGCAGTTCCAACCATGGCTGTAATTGATGGTCCTCTGGAGCCTTCATCGTCTACTGCGTCAAATGCTCCACATCTCCCTGAGGACAATTCCTTTGTGAACTTCTTCAGTGTATGCCTTTTTTTCTCCCTTCCTCTTTGCTCTTCTTTCCAATATACTGTGTCTGTTGTGCCAGAGATCTTACTGAGAGGAATGTCTTTTCCGTGTGCAGTGCTTTTCAAGATCTTCATTTACTCTTGCTAGGCATTTGTGTTCAGATCCTTACTTTTGTATAGACCAAGTTTCCTTAATATAGTGGGGTATATGTGATATGCATTCAATATGTTAGTGGAAAACGTGACTCTCTTGTGCAGTTCAAAATGTTACCAGTTATTTGACCCTAATATACAAGGAGTAGAACACTGTCTAAATTACTTGGATAAAGTCTCGAGGAGTACCGGGACAGCAATTCGGGCCATGAAATTATCAGGGTCAAGACAAAAGAAGGGATGGGCCAAGGTTACTCTGTTGGCAGGAATTTCTTTAATAACATTAATTTTAAAACTAACCAATGATTAATTTATGTTAGCAAGGGAAAAAACATGAAGTACATATTAAATACTTCTTGAAAGAAAAAAATCCATCGCTGGATTTTTTTTATTGTTTTTTTGTTATGTTGTCTCATCTTGTCTAAATTTATGCTTTTCTTTTGCAGAATGCAATGACAATTGGGAATGCTTCTAGTACTGCAGTTCAAGGGCAGCTATACCACTCATCTCCAGCTACCCTACCTCCCCCTCGTCCTCCTGCTTCTGTTCCTTCGTCTTCAGCACCAGTCCTGCTTCCATCTCCTCCTCTTTCAGCTTCTTCCCTTTTGAGGCCCCTCCATGATGCACCTGAACTAGACGTCAGTGCTAAATGGTCTTCAAATCTGGTGAAGCCATCATCTTTTTTTGGTCCTCCACCTGCCTCCTCTCCGCTGATGCCTCCCATTTCTTCTTCAGTGCCCACTGCTCCTCCACTTCTTCCACTTGGGAATCTTCAGCGCCCTTATGGAGCTCCTTTGCTTCAACCATTTCCTCCGCCCACTCCTCCTCCTTCTCTCACTCCTACTTCTTCTTCCATCCCAAACAATATTCCTGTTGTTAGCAGAGATAAAGTGCGGGAAGCACTTGTAATGCTTGTTCAGGTATGTTTACCTAGATACCATAGTTACCTTGCTTTGCTAAACATTCTTGAAGACATTAAGCTTTTAGTTATATGCAGTTAATTTCTTTTAGTGTTGTAATGAGACATTGATACAAAAGGGTATAAAACGCTCTGCCGAGAGGGTATATTGAATGAAAACAACTGTTCTAACTTGCATAGCTATGTAGGGAACAATACACGTAAGGTGAGTAGGAATATGCAGTAATAGCTTTAAGGACTTGAGGTTTCATCTGGAGTAATGTTTGGATGCCATTCCACCTGAGAAGCATGATGACATTTGCAGTCTAGGATATCTGAATCTACACCTTTTACATATATATGGTGCATCAGTGAACCTGATTACCATCTGGTTGCTCTTGCATTGGATATTTGACTAGCATATTGGGAACTACACCAAATATAACACTTAACTGTTGTTTGGTTTCTTATTTCTTATAAGTAATTGTTTATTCATAGAAAAAGGGGATATGTATATCATTACCGTCACACGTGTGAGAAAAATGGAGTTTACCACAACTGTGAGCTTACTCTAGGGATCTTCCTTGACCCTGTTCTTCAGGTATGGATAAGGTAACCACTAGTGTGCAAGATGGGGTTCGATGGTGCGTTTCGTTCATTGATGATAATATGTTAATTGGCAAAGCTAGCTAGAGGGTACTAAAACCTGATACTATAGAGAAGCACTCTGGAGAATAAGGGATTTATGATGAGTAGAAGTAAGTTAGAAAATAAGCGTTAAAAGTTTATCCTCAGACCTTCACAAGAAGAATGAAAAGTAAAGATTGGAGGGGATCGCGTTGGCTAAATGTAGAAATTTCAGCTTCCTAGGTCTCCCAAGAGTTGGGCATAAAAGATGAAGATGTGGCACAAAGTTAAAATAGGATGGATGAAGAGGAGAAGTGGCATAGGATACCTAATAAAATGAAAAACATGTTTGTGTATATTACTGTTATATAGGAACAAGTATTGGGCTTCTTCACCGGATTCATGTCGTAAGGATGTAGATGTTAAGATGGATATGTGTAATACAAAATTGGACAAGATTAAAACTAATTACCTTAAGCAGAGGGTGCAAGTAGCTAACACATAGGTTAATATCGTCTGGAATAGTCTGCATGGCTGCATAGACCTTCAAAAGCATTGGTGAGTTGTTCAAACATAAGAAAGTCATTTATGCTGTACAATAGGTTGTGTGTTTTGCTTTAAGGAAATGCAAAATTGATGACCTAATTTTTCATTGTGAATCTCCTGATATTCCCCTTTCAGTATTTTCCTTATTATATGCATATTTTTTTGTGAATTCCTCATCATATTCCCCTATTTTCTGGTCTTATTTATTGGTAGTGTTAAAGCATGTGTGTATTTCACTAATAATAGGTTAATTTGCCTAAAACGGATCAACTCTCAATTCAAGTGCTATAAAGGAATGATATAATTGATATGAACGTCAACGTGTAGGACTGAAAAAAAAATTCTGCATGAAATCGTTGGTCAACTACAGTTTTATGTACTAGGGCTTAAATGATTCACTTGGTGGCTGGTAAAATAAAATATTACTGGTGTGGCATGGCGCTACGCTTCAGCATGATATGGTTATCTTTGGTCCTTAACCATACCAAGTGGGAAGGAGGAAGGATTGGTCATATATTTTACACATAATAGTGTCAACAATGGAATCAATATAATTGGATGCCAAGTATATTTCATAAAGACAGATTAAGAAAGGTCATCTTTTGTGCCCTCGGGGTTTAAAAAAGGAAAGAGAAAGGATCATCTATTTTCTTGTCTTTATGTTATAACCCAGGGATAACCGCTCCCCAAAAGCTAGCTATTAAAGTGGGAAAACCAAAGCTATAAATACCCCACATCTGCACTTTGTAGTACCGATGTGGAACTCTGAAATGGACCATAACAAACCACCATGCTCCCCATCCATCTTCCTTGCGTCACCATCCAAGGCACGAAGGGCGGTGGGTGGCTCTAATTCCATTGTTATAACCTTAGGGAGAACCACACCCCAAAAGATAGCTATTAAGGTGGGATAGCCCAAGGCTATACATACCCCACATCAGCACTTTGGAGTACTGATGTGGAACTTTGCAATGGATGAGAACACTTTATCCAAAAAAAAAAAGAAAAGGATCATCTATGTGCTTTCTGGCATAACCAAAATATAAGAGTAATATAATGGAATGAGCAAAAGCTTTCTAAGTGCTCTACAATTCGAAAGTGGAAATAATTTTTTTTTTGCCTGCATAAAGAATGCCAAATTATCTTCTTGGCACTCTATCAAAACAACATAATTTTGCAGGAGATAGATAAAACTCAGCTGTAAAATACAACCACACCGAACAATACCTATCATGGACCCCTAGAGAAATTGAGATTAAAGAACAATGAAAAGGTTCTGAATTCAGCTGTTGTGAACTAGTGAGGGACTCCTCTAGTAGTTAAGGAGTTATAGTGGTGTTGTAAGTTCACGGGTTATTGACTTGTCTACTCTTTGAGAGAGTCAATGGTAATGCATTTGTTTCTGTGTTTTTTTTTTTGGCCAATTTAACTTGTTCTTGTGCATATTGTTCCAATTACAAGCCTTGATTAGATAAGTTATCTGCTGGTCTCTTCATGCATCTAATCTGATTTTTATTTCCATAACAGGATGACCAATTCATAGACATGGTATTCCGGGCACTGCTGAATGCACATCATTCATAATTCAAGGAGGAACTCTTCTAAATCATCTGATGGAATTTCATTACATCTTTTCACCCAGGGCTAAAAAGAGGATCAAATGGTCGGTGTATAGGGAGTTCTTTGTGTTTATGGTGTCTGTTTGAGACCCGCTATGTATAGTTATATATTTTGTTTCAGTGCATTAGGTTTTGGAGTTTAACCTCTTTGATATATAGTTTCTTTTTTCTATGATCTGGACATTCCAATTTTGTTCTTTACAGCATTAAATCAAGAATCATGTGAACAGTCTTTTCAACAGTTGTGCTTATATGGTTATTAATCCATAGTCCGGTTTAGTACTAAAGATTTAAGAATTGATTGACATAAATATTGGAGTAATATTCTTAATTAATAATGAAGTATAAAAATAATGAATGTTGAACAAGGAGCAGCCTGCACCCAGTGTTATGAATGCTTAGTTTGCTGGGAAAAAAAGTGTGAAGACACTAAAGGTGAGTTTTCTAGAGGTACGAACTTTTGTTCGTTGTGATCTATAATGTAAGTTTTAGGTTTTGGGTGCCCAGCTTATATGATTATAAATTATATTACTACTACTATGATTGTTCAAGTTTTAAATTTTATCAAATGAAACATTTTAAAGAGAAATCAAACTGATCTAAACAGGAAAGAAACACAATTTCCTGTTATAAAATAAGTATTAGTATTAACATTATTAGAAACAAATGAGAGATAATAAGTACTCGAAATAGTTTAAAGATATATGTATCATACATGATTTAATACACGTTTGTGCATAAAAATTTACTAAAATTGTGAAAAATAACGAACATGAATCTATAATTTTAAATATATAACAAGTTCAATGTTATGAATTTTAAAATATATAATTTAATATCTGGATTCACCTGCTGAGGTAGTTGATAAATTTCATTCATGTATTTCTTTGTTTACAAAATCAAAATAGATACAGAAATTGATAATTGAATTCCACATAGATTGGCTAGTTCCAACACATTATCCAAAACAGAAACCAGTCTATCTATAAAATTCCACATGGCAATTAGGGATTGATCAACAACATATCTATGAATTTTATGAAAGAGACAATCCTACTTGTCACCACACATTTCCCAAATATGAATGATGTCCACAGAAATCATCAATTATTTGTATACACTCTTTTATTATTCCTTGTGAACTCCCTAACACTAACAAAATACTATTCAGAGAAGAAGGAAACAAGAATGGCAGCAACAATGTCCAGTGTTGTAGGCTTAGCTAACTCATCTCTTTCCCGATTTTCTTCTGCAAAGAAGACTAGTCTCTCCTCAGGTATACCCATCATAATTTCGTCTAAATTCCTTTAATATTTTTTTATGGCTTCCTTTTGTGCAACTCTATCAAGATTATGCATTTGCAAATGAGTTTTTAAGTTCGTTGGTACACTTACACCATCATGTTAAGTTGATTTAGAACAATTGATTCTTCGAAAAGAGTTTGACCTTTGTATACACTTTTTTTTTTCTTTTCTGAAATCCTCATTGGAGCTCCCACTAAATCTGAATCATGTACCTAGACATTTTATAGACTATAGTGCGCTATTATTATTGCTTTGAATAATAAAATCTATTATATTTTGTGTTGATAGACTTCGTGAGGTCACCAGTGACAGCAAGAAACCCTTTAAGGGTAGCAAAAGCTTCAGGAGGCAGAGTTACATGGTAAATTACTAAATTAAAAATAGATCCATCCAATTAATACAATGGTTTATAATATTTCCATATTTTTTTTCCACCTATAGTTGATGATTTATTTTTATGAAATTCAGTTTCCAGAGGGACTGGCTGAGGAGAGACTTGAATGTGATTGGATTTGGTCTGATTGGATGGTTGGCTCCTTCAAGTGTTCCAGCAATCAATGGAAAGAGTCTTACTGGCCTTTTCTTTGAAAGCATTGGCACTGAACTCGCTCATTTCCCTACTGGACCTGCTCTAACTTCTCAATTCTGGTAATTTTTACGTCTTAACTCTTTAATTTCAACTTTTTACGTGTTATGTCAGAATCAGACTAAGAAACATTGTGTGTGTTGTGGATATTGGACAGGCTATGGATGGTGTGCTGGCACTTGGGGTTGTTCCTGTGCCTGACTTTTGGACAAATTGGATTCAAGGGACGGACCGAGGACTATTTCTCTAAGTAGAGACATTAATTTCTTTTAAAAATTTCATGTATAAATTATAATTAAGCTACTGAAGTATTTATTTTCTTTCATTAATGCATTTTATGGATAACAAATACATCTTCTCCTTTCCAAGTTTTTCATTTTTATATTTATTAGTTAAAGCATGATATATGAGATTAATGTGTTATCATAAACAATGATACAAATTTAAATATGGAAAATGAAGATAGAATTTAAGATAGACAATTGACAAAGATCAATTAACATTCAATTACGAAATACGAACAAAGTGAACATAAACAATCGATGAATACTTTCAAGTAAAAGAAATTCCATTTGATAACATACCTAGTAAAGTTGTGTTCAACAATGACAAGGGACAAGTAATATCGATTCAATTATAGTAATGTCTTTGGTAGATTTATTTTTTTAATCAAATAAGAGAAAGGTCAATTCAATTTTTGATGAAAACAAATTCAAAAAGAATACACGACCCTAAAATATAGAATATTAAGGATTATGTGCGTATTTGACTAACAAGTAACCGAAATAGCAAAGTTAAAAGGAACTAAGTAGTCACACATTACAAAAAAAAATGACCAAATTAGAGATATAGCTGCCACTTACATTTATAATCTTCGATTGATGTTCAAATTATATATGTGGCCGCCTAATTACAAAAATAACCTTCAATTGAAATCGAAAAAATATTGATGGCTCTGTTATTTCGTATCACGATTAAACCACATTGAATAATGTATACAACTTAAATATTTCCTTTTTAATTTTGTTGTCTCTTGGATTAAAATAAGAGCAACTTTCACATATAGCAAACAAAAAAATCATATTTGTATGCTATAACAAAGTCTACATAATTGCGCTCCATAGCAAACATATATATGTATAATTCGCTATACATATACAATTGAAAGCTATGTCTATTCGCTATACATATATACAAAAGAAGCAATTGTATAATTCGTTGACTCCTTTTCAGATTTGTATAATTTCGCTGGCAGACCATTTGTATAAATTGTTGTCAGCCTCTCGTTTGTATAAATCGTTCAGAGTCTCTCAATTTAATTTTATGTGTTTGTATATCTGTATAAAATTTCAATTTGTATACAATTGAATCGAAATAAAATGTTTGTATATCAAATATCGTTCTCTCTCTCGCTTTATACAAACATAAATTATACATTGTATTTTGTATAATTTGTGTTTGTATAAAGTGAGAAAGAGAAAGGCAAAAGAGAACTGGACAGGAGAATATTTGTATTGTATAATTATAAGTGTATATGACGAAGATATATGTATTTGCATATGTATATACAATTTTCTATCGCTTTATACAAACAGAAACACAATTTAAACATTTCTGTTTGTATAAAGCGAGAGAGGCGAGCGACAGAGAGAGCGAGTGAGAGAGGGAGAGTGGCGAGCAAGAGTTTGAGGGAGAGAGGCGACTGGCAAACAATTTGCTACAGGGCACAATTAAATCAAAGTGTGGTTATACCATTTAATTTGAATTAGTAGTTTGTCATTATGTATAATTTTCCCTTATCCGTTTAAATCGACTTATTTTATTTTTAAGTTAGAAATAGTTTTTCATAATGAAACTGTTTTATAAACTGAAGAACAGAGGCTGACTACGGCCATGTGGAGGGCCACACGAATTACAGAATATTGGAGTCTTTCTAAAAATATGCAAAAGGGTAAAAGGACAAATATATCCCTAAACTATTGTAAATGGTATGCAAATATCCTCAATCATACTTTTGGGACATTGGTGCTCTTACCGTCCAAAAACTAGAGCATATATACCTTTATACTAACGGACATACATGTGTCATAATCATATCCACTTATCCGACATTTATCGACGAATAAAATTGCGTCACGTGTCCCTATTTAGTCTTCCGTTAGAGTGAAGGGCATATATGCTCTAGTTTTAGACGGCAGGGACACCAATATTTCAAAAATATGACGGAAGGTATATGCATAGCATTTACTATAGTTTGGGATATATTTGTCGTGTTTCCCTATGCAAAATACTTTAAGCCGTTAAATGGGGGCCCTTCCTTCTTTTACAAAATCCCTGCCAATTTAAGCCTTCTGCAACGGCTACAATTGCATTCAACATTACTAACTGCTCAAGGAACAATAATGCTGGATAGAGACAAATGTTTAGCTAGTAAATGCTTAAATTCATTTACCTTGCGAGTATCAAGTAACTCGGGGAGTGAATACAACTTCTGCTTTCACTTTATTGATCACTAGTCTACGTGTGTGATTGTGATTTTAACTTTTGTATATACTTGAATAATGTCACAAAAGAAACAGAGTAGGTGCATATCAAATAATTTGTGTTACGAAAGTATTTTGCCCTTTTTCTCATAAGCACTCTGATTTGCATGCCAATCATTCATTCTAGTATCTCCGAAACACTTAAAAGCTTAAAGGGCTATTTCCCACTTCTCTTGTTCCCTCTTTTTGACTGGTAAAGTAGTTAAAAAACTTGTGTACAGTGGAAAATGAGTTCATCAAGATCAACTTCTCTGCATAATGATAAGTATATGCAAACAGAGGGCTCTGATGACTTGTCGGTTTCGGCAAGAAAACTGGCTTCTACTCTATGGGAAACTAAACTGAAGGATTTGGAGGAAATGGGTTGGAAAGAAAGAGTTTCCAAATTGGGTTCAGCAGCTCTGCAATTTCATGACCCTGTTTCTGAGGTGGGTTTAAGGGAAAAAATGGTTTTTGTTTGGTCGTTTTCTTGGAAAAGTTTTTAGCTTTAAGTTCTGCATATTGTGTGTGTGTTTTTAAACTTTTATATTGACGTATTTTGGTTCTTGAATTTTGCAGAGAACGGAGAGATCCAAAGTGCGTAGTCATAGAAGAAGAAAATCTACCAAGGCTGATCTCTCTAACCAAAATGATTGCTCAATAGAGGTATGCTACTGACAGTTAATCCATTTTTTAGTTGAACTGTTCTTTATAGCTTTTTGGTTAAAAAAAATAACTTTGGTGTTGGGTTAGTTTGTGTTCTACTAATTTTGTATCTGCTAACTTAACCTGTCCACTAAAGCTTGGACACATGAGAAGAAAGTGCGTAATGTTTTTTGTCTCTACTGGAATTTGAACGTGAGATCTCAGGGTTCTGAGGCCATTTTGTTAAAAATTAGGGGTGTTTAGTGAAGATTCATATAACTAACTTAACTAGCATGAAATTGAGGCAAAGTAGTTGTTGAACCTATCCAAGTTTCCACTTTGGTTTCTCTTCTTAGTGGCGTTTTGACGTGCCCTTTGCCCTCTTCAAAGTTAATCTTAGGAAATGGACAAAAAATTTATGAACAAAGGAACAAACATGTGACTTGGTTGATGGTCCTAGTTCAGGTTCTATCAAAGCCGACATGTTGTTTTCCAACACTGAATTGATGTAAGTTTGAAATTTTGTTTTTTATGGAAGTTTTTCTTGTAAGATCTCCGAATCTATCACTTCTCTTAGCTGCTGCTACTTTCAGTTAGCTACTCTATATTCAATTATATGGTTAATACAAGGATGAATATGCAGCTTGATAGGACACAAAATCATGGAGAGACTCTAAGCAGACATCATTTGAAGGATGTGTGTCATGGTCTTACCACATGTAAAGAGCTGCTGAAAGTTCTGAGTCATGTCTGGAATCTTAAAGATCAGAAATCTACATGCTCATCCCTTTTTGCAGCTATAAATACAGAGCTTGACTGGTTGTGTGATGAGGTGTCTACAATGATACGCGAACACAGACATAACCACAGTGAAGTTGATGTCCTCTTGAAGAAGTTTGAAGAAGAAAAGATGGCCTGGAAGGTAAAAGAGCAAGACAAGATTCATACTGCTATTACATCTGTAGCCAGGGAGTTCAAGATAGAGAAGAAACTGAGGAAGCAAACTGAGAGATTAAATAAGAAGCTTGGTAGAGAACTGGCGGATACAAAGGCGTCGCTTTCAAAGGCAGTCAAAGAACTTGAAGGCGAGAAAAGGGACAGAGATATATTGGAGCAAGTGTGTGATGAATTAGCCAGAGGTCTCGGAGAAGATAGAGCTGAGATGGAAGAATTGAAGAGACAATCTGCTAAAATCCGGGAAGAGGTGGAAATGGAACAGAAAATACTTCAACTAGCTGATGTCATGCGGGAGGAAAGAGTTCAAATGAAGCTATCAGAAGCCAAATATCAATTTGAGGAGAAAAATACAGTTGTGGACAAGTTAAGGAATGAACTTGAAGCATATTTGAGATCCAAAAAGGGCCAAGAACAAGGCTGTGATTCGCTGAATTATGAAACAATCAATGAGCTTGGGAGACATTTGAGAGAAACGCTTCCAAGCACACACCATTACCGAGATAAAGAGAAGGCAGATGTAGAAATACTCGATAAAGAAGAGGATGGAGACGAAGGTGATTCAACTGATAGTGATCTTCATTCAATTGAACTAAACATGGGTGATAACAGCAAGAGCCATCAATGGTGCACTGCTCTACAGAATGATCCGAATAGATTGTTGATTTCTGATAAAATTAAAGGGAGGAGGTCCATCTCAGAGAAATTCCCAGTGCAAAGAACTTCCTTAGAAAGGGAAACTTCGGATGGCATTGAGTGGGAGTTCTGCGTGGGAGAGAAAGAAAACGCCAACACTATAGATAGAGGAATTTCAAACTTTCTTAACAACGGAGGAACACCAGAATTCTCTTCTCAAGCTTGGAAAAAGGATCATGCAGATGAGACGGAGAGATATAAGATGATCAAGAATCTTTGTGACCGTATCATTTCTGCTTCAAGAATTACAGCCTCTCAAGGCTTTTCTGGTCCAACCAAGAACTGCAGCCAACAGAAATTTTCTGCCAATGATCCTAACAAAGTGATGGTGAGGGCTTTGCCATCTTGCAGGGAGAAACTTGAAGGAATACCAGAGATTATTGCACTGTCTTGCAGGGAGCTACTCGAATGAATGCCAGAATGCCAATTTCAAGAATCCATCATAAACAGCCTGCTTCTACAGCCAGATGCTTTTTTTACATAACTAGATGGACATAATTATGTTGTTCTTTGTCTGAATGAAAAGCTAAATATCTGATAATTCAGCAATGTCAACAGAATTTAGTTTTGGTTGTTGGATGAGACAAAACAGTTCAAAATTTTACTAATGTTCTATAAGGAATGAATAAACGTTTTCTCTATTCAATACTATATATGACTTTTCAGATTCTTCATTTCTGTACCTCTAATGACTCCTCTAGTATCAATCTTTAGTGTATTCTTATGTTACGTGCTTCACTGTTCCCACTTCTGTTATGCTTTGCCTACTACATTTCCAGTCAATTCCAGGTAACAATGAATGGGAACTGCATGTTGAGTACTCAAGTGGAATTCCACAGGTTGAAGCAAATGTCAAAATTCTTATTGAGAATTTTCCTTTAAGTGATATCCATTTGGAGTATCATTTATGTGGATTCAAAGCTTTACAGAAGTCTATTTTAATGTAGGTGTAATCTGTCATTGAAGAGAGAGATTTTTACTGTTCTTTCTGAACACTCAATCATCAGGTTAAGGGAATGTCTTCCATGTGCTTAAGCTGGTTAATAAATCTTTTCATGCATAAAGCACCTCCAAATGACCATCTTATAAACAGTTGAACAGTTAAGTACTTTGAGTTCCCTTCATTTTATATTGAAGAAACATCAACTTCAAGAGATAAAGAAAAACAAACAAATATACAACATTAGTAGCTAGATCATTCAAGTTGGTTTACTCTGGGACGGATGCGAGCACACAATGGATTCTTCATCATAACGGTGAATTCCTGCTTCTCAGATAAATCAACATTGTTTCCATCCACAGCCTTCCACTCAAAATGCCAGATCAAATTAGCCACAATGTACTCTAAATGGAGCATAGCCAAGCCATAGCCTGGACATACTCTTCTCCCTGCACCAAAAGGCATCATCTTGATCTGTCTAACCCCTGTTATATCAAACACTTCCTTATCGTCACCGCCCACTGATAAGAACCTGTCTGGATTGAAATCCAAGGGATTCTCCCACACTTGCGGATCCAAACCCATATCTGCAACCATGAAATTGACGGCTACATCCTTAGGGATGACATAACCGTTGAGTTCCACTTCCTCCGTCACCGTGTGTGGCTGCAGGAAGTGACCTGGTGGATGCCGCCTGAGACCTTCCAAAATCACTGCTTTTAGGTATGGCATTTTCTCTAGATCTTCCTCTTTCAGTCCATCCGGCTTCGAATTCTCTCTGCTCATTACCTCATCTATCTCTTGGTATAGTTTTTCCTGAATAGAAGGGTATTTAACCAAGTTAGCCATGATCCATTGCAACGAGGTGGCGGTAGTATCAGTGCCAGCGGAGAGGAACTCACTGCAGAGGCTGACAATCTCTCCCCGATTAAACTTCCTTTTTTTCTCAGGGAATTCCAAATTCAGCAATGTATCTGCATAAGCCACCACATCTTCCTCAGTTTTTGCTTTCATTCGAG
This sequence comes from Solanum stenotomum, assembly GCF_019186545.1. Taxonomy (NCBI): domain Eukaryota; kingdom Viridiplantae; phylum Streptophyta; class Magnoliopsida; order Solanales; family Solanaceae; genus Solanum; species Solanum stenotomum. The sequence continues at coordinate 4,561,474 of NC_064289.1, forward strand.
CCTCGATCAGTGGCATAAAGACATTCTCTTGATCTTGTATCAGTTGGATGAGCTCCTTCCATTGCTTCCTGTATATGATCTTTTGCAGTGATCTTGGAAAGAAGCTGAGATTGATGAATCGACCTGCACTTTGCATCCATCTTCGTTGTACATCGTGGATCAGTTTGACTTGAGCCTCGCCAATGTTTTCCCCGAAGCACATCAAGACAAGAAGATAGAACATAGCATAACGAAAATGATCAATCAACCTGATCCCTTCCGTTGCTGCAGAATCAGAACGAAGCTGTTGAATAAGGATAGTGAGTACCCGTGATCGGACCTTAGAGTAGGACTTGGTGCGAGAAGGGTGGAGAATTTCAGATACCATGTTTCGACGGAGGAGGCGCCATGAGGGGCCATAGGGAGAGGAAGAGATGTTAATTCGGCAACTTTGAAGGCTTACACTGGTCTGAGCCGCCTTTGGGCGGTCAGAGAAAACAGCACCTTGTTGGACTAAAGCTTGATAGGCTAATGAGTGACTAGCTACAAATATTGAAGGACGACGAAATCCAATTCCAATTCTTAAGTTGAAAATAGGACCATATTCAGTCTTGAGGTCCCTGAGGATGAGTTCTATATCAGCATTAACGCGTAGTAAGCCGGTAATCACCGAAAAAGCAAAGGGTCCTGGAGGAAATTTCTTCTGTTTATTGGATTTGATAGTGATACAGAAAGTGATAATGAGGCTGAGGATGAGGATGATGAGCCATGACTCCATTATTTTCCAACTCTCTATGATGTGCACCACTTAATTTCTCCACCAAATTGTTGTACAAGTGCATTATTAGTGGAAAAAAAAGATGCTATTGTGGAGAGTAGTTATGTTGCTCGTGTTTCACGCCAGAGACAATAATAGCTCCATTTACAATTTTTTATGTTTAGGAAAGCCACACTTGAACTGTCGTTACAGAAAAAGAAGAATAAAAAACTGATATATCTTATCTTTTAATATTCATCCGGCTCCTCTCCATTTTCTCCAAGTTTCTTCTTTGATTGGTGATTACATGGCATATATTAAATTTAATGGCTAAAATTTGATCAATCAAAGTAAATTTCTAATCATGATTTAGAGAATAGTATATCAATTTGATTTGAAAAATTGTTATAATCACGCAATCTTAACAAGGGAGTAATATATTATCTTGTCCATAAATATAGTAAAAACAAACACATCAGCTTAATAATATATTATCTTGTACAATAATTTCTTCTTTTGTTTTCACTTTTACTTTACTGTGTAATTTGATAGTTAGTTTCACCGACGGCTGGCCAAGAATTTGTTTTTGCTGTTTTCCTGTCAATTTGAAATTACTACACATATTATTGGTCTATGTGATGGTTAGATACATTTATTTAGGATACCGATGCATATTCAAATCTTTCATTCTTTGATTATTTTAGCATGAAGTTTGACTTTTAACACTTGAATTTAGAATTTAACATACATTAACTGTTTGTGCATTAGAGATGCAACCCATATCTAAACTTCAAGAGAAAGAAAAACAAACAACATTAGCAGGTAGCTCATTCAAGTTTGTTTACTCTGGGACGGATGTGAGCACACAATGGATTCTTCATTGTAACGCTGAATTCGAGCTTCTCAGATAGATCAACATTGTTTCCATCCACAGGCTTCCACTCAAAATGCCAGACCAAATTAGCCACAAAGTACTCTAAATGGAGCAGAGCCAAGAGATAGCCTGGACATACTCTTCTTCCTGCACCAAAAGGCATCATCTTAATCTCTTTATTCCCTATTATATCAAACGCTTCTGTATCATCACTTGATAAGAACCTATCTGGATTGAAATCCAAGGGATTCTCCCACACTAGTGGATCCAATCCCATATCCGCAACCATGAAATTGATTGGTGCATCCTTAGGGATGACATAACCGTTGAGTTCCACTTCTTCGGTCACCGTGTGTGGCTGCAGGAAGTGACCTGGTGGATGCCGCCTTAGACCTTCCAAGATCACTGCTTTTAGGTAAGGCATTTTCTCTAGATCTTCCTCTTTCACTATCTCCTCCTCCTCTGTCACTCCATCCGTCTTCGAATTCCCTCTGCTCATTACCTCACATATCTCTTGGTATAGTTTTTCCTGAATACAAGGGTATTTAACCAAGTTAGCCATAATCCATTGCAATGAGGAGGATGTAGTATCGGTGCCACCGGTGAGGAACTCACTGCAGAGGCTAACAATCTCTCCCTGATTAAACTTTCCTTTTTTCCTCAGGGAATTCCAAATCCAGCAATGTATCCACATAAGCCACCACATCTTCCTCGGTTTTTGGTTTCATTCGAGCCTCGATCAGTGGTATAAATACACTCTCTTGCTCCTGCATCAATTGCATGAGCTCCTTCCATTGATTCCTGAAAATGAACTTTTGAATTATTCTTGGGAAGAAACTGAGATTAACAAATCGACCCATGGTTTGAATCCATCTTCGTTGTACATCTTTTATCTGTTCGACTTGATGCTGATCTATCTTGTCCCCGAAGCACATCAGGACAAGAAGACAGAACACGGAAAAACGAAAATGTTCAATTAATGTAATCACTTGTGTGGCTTCAGAATCAGAACGGAGCTGCTGAATAAGGGTAGAGAGTACCCGAGATCGGACATTAGAGTAGGACTTAGTGCGAGAAGGGTGGAGGATAACTGATACAATGTTTCGACGAAGGAGGCGCCATGTTGGGCCATAGGGGAGGGTGGTTAGGATAATTCGGTTACTGTGAATGGATACACTGGTCTGAGCAGCCTTTGGCCTGTCAGAGAAAACAACACCTTGCTGAACTAAAGCTTGATAGGCTAATGAGTGGCTAGCAACAAATATGGAAGGACGACGAAATGCAATTCCAATTCCAATTCTCAAATTGAAAATAGGACCATATTTAGTCTTGAGGTCCCTCGCGATGAGTTCTATATCAGCATCAGCGCGTAGGAAGCTGGTAATCACAGAGAAAACAGAGGGTCCTGGTGGAAATTTCTTCTGTTTATTGGATTTGAGGAAGAAAGAGATGAAGAAAGTGAGGATGAGGATGATAATGAGGATAAGCCATGACTCCATTATTATTTCCAATTCTTCTCAACCAAACTGTTATACAAGTGCATTTACATGTTGAAAAAAAATAATCTATTACTTGTGGAGCGTAGCGATTTTCAAGCTCAATAATTAGAGACAATCAATGGTGGAAGTGTCCAGAAATTGCACAATCAGTGGCGAAAGTGTTTGAAACCCATTAAAAAGGTCTAAAATTACTGGGTTACAATAACTTATTGTGTTAAGGGAGTCCAAAATATATTATTTAATCAATTCATATATTATTTTACTTGTATATACGGTATTTTTTTTCCGACGAAGGGTGTTTGGACACCGTGACCACCATGTGCCTACGCCCTTGGAGACAATGACAACTCCATTTGTACTTTTTTTTATGTGATACATTTCGTTTTTCGACATTCAAGTTTAAGTTTGATCGATAATTTACTCATGAAATCTTCAAATTTTTTAAAATGAAATTTATATATAAGTAAACTACGTAAAAAGTATATACGTCATAATATTGATAATTCAAAATATTTAAAAAATATAATTAAAATAGACTTATTTGAATTTTAAAATTTCGAAATGTGTCATATAAATGGAGAGAAACAAAGACTTATAGTGAATGATCTACAAAGATGTTTGACGGTATAGTTGATGGATTTGTGAAATTAATATATGTTTTTTCCTATTAAACTTTTCATTACAATATCAAATCATCAAAAAAGATATCTACACATAAGTCTTTTTAAGATGTAAATTTTATAATTTTAAAGATAAATCATATTAATTATTTATTATAATAGATAAAGGTTTTCCTATAGTAAAATAATTTCATATGCTGACCGTATGTTTAATTTAAAATATTTTTTCTAGTTAAAAGGGTGCATCATCCATGAATGGTTATTTCAAGTGATTCAAACAACGATTTCCATTATTTACCATATGCTGGTATTCTTACAAGTATTTACAAACAACTTATGTATTTCAACTTCATGAGAATTTTTAAATAATAGTTCAAAATTGTATTTTATCAACATTTCTCTTTTCAAACTTTAGCTTTTTAAAGTACATATAACATTTGCGTAAACGCCAAACTGACTAAAGTCCAAAGGACAGCTCATGAAAATACAGCCGAAGAAAAAAGACAAAAAATCTAATCTCATATTTTTCTGAAAAGGGATAAAGGACAAATATACCTCAAACAATTGTAAATGATATATAAATACCCTTCGACATACTTTTGATTATTAGTGTTCATGTTGTCTAAAAATTAGAGCACATTTGTCTGTCACTTTAACGGAAGAATAATTAGTGACATGTGGCGCAATCCTACGACTCAACTCGATTTGACTAATTAATTAACCCAAAATTCAAATACCCTCCCAATGACCCGTTTAACCCGATTTGGGTGTATCGGGTGGGTTAAACCGGTCATTGGGCGGGTATTTGAATTTTAGGTTAATTAATTGGTCAAACCGAATTGAGTCATAGGATTGCACCACGTGTCACTATTAAATTCAGGGTCATCTCAACCCCTAAGCAACTAAAGCCATTGCTTGGGGCCCACATTTTTATTTTTATTTTACTTATAAATATTATTATTTTTTAGAAATAAATGTATTGTGAGTGCTATGATTTCTACTAAAGAAATTGCATATGAAATGAATATAAAACTTGAATTTTGTAAGAAACAATTTGATGAAAATATTGATAACGAAATCACAAAGTCCCTTGATATTAGAGTTGATTACTATATATATAGTAGATCAAGCTATTTTTTCACTTCAAAATAGAATTGAACCAATTGAAGGATATGAAAATATTTTTGGTTTCTTATTTAGTGGTAAATTGAAATCACTAGATGAAGAGAATTCAAAAAAAAAAAAATCGTCTTAACCTTAAACTTTCTTTAACACATAATAGTTATTTTGATATTGATGATTTAAATTTAATCTTTTAATTAAAAGTGTTAAGAGAAATAATATACGTGGAAGATAATGATGTAACGAAAATACTTAATGAAATAAAAAGACTTGATTCTTTTCTAAATAAACATATTGCTTATAGAATAATGTTAAGAGTTCTTGTAACCATTATCTCAGCCCAAAGAATTTTTTTGAAACTAGAATTGATTAAATCTTATTTAAGATCAACAATGCTTCAAGAGAGATTGAATGAATTAGCTATATTATCAATTGAAAGGAATTATTGAAACAAATCTATTATAAAACATTAGTCAACGACTTTGCATCTAAAAAAACTAGAAATTAAAAGTAGATTTTAAATAGGGAAAATTGTACTCCCTCTGTCCTTAATTACTTGTCTACTTTTGAATTGACACACTAATTAAGAAAGCAATTAATGACATAGTGAGTTTACCATTTTACTCTTATTAATTATGAAGTGGATGAAAAGTTCTATATTTTTCAAAGTAATTAATCATTTAATTGATGGTATAATAGGTAAAAAATATTGTCCTTTCTTGATTTGTCAAAATGGACAAGTAATTAGGGACAGAGGGAGTATGAAATAACAAACTATTAATTCAAATTAAATGATATAGTCATAGTTTATTTTATTTGTAATTCGAAGCAAACATCCCTTTTTTTTATATATGATTCGGTATACAATTAGTCATTTTATACATTTCGGTATAAAATGTGTTTGTATTTGTATAAAGCGAGAGAAAAATGTATGTACAAATACAAATACATATATTTCCGTCCTATACACTTATAATTATACAAATACAGATCTTATTATACAAATTACAATGTATAAGTGAATTTATACAAAACTGAACAATTTATGTAAAAGTGGATGTATCTAGCTAATTATACAAATCAAAAGCTCCATAGCAAACATAAAATTTGTTATGGAGCGCAATTATGCAAACTATGGGTATAACATACAAATATAATTTTTATGTTTGTTATATGTGAAAGTTGCTCATTTAAATAAAAGTATATATTATGAAAAATATAAAATATTAGGGCCCGTCTCTTAAATTTCGCTTGAGGCCCCAATCTTATTGAGTCGGCCCTAGTCACTAATTATTCTTACGTTAGAGTAAGGGGCAAACATGCTTTGATTTTTGGACGGCATATGCACTAATAACCAAAGAGTATAAGAAATGATATTTACATACCATTTACGATGATTTGGAAGTATATTTGTTCCTTTTCCCTTCTGGAAATAAGGTAAACATCCAAATTTCTATATATAATACTTTTTCTGTTTAAAAAAGAGTAACTTTTTTTCTTTAAAATCTGTTTTAAGAATGATCTCTTTTTACATTAATTTCAGGTTTTTATATTGCATGTTTAAGGTTAGGACGGTAAAAAGGGACCCACACATGCAACTTCCTATAACCTAACAGCGACACGTGTCCATTGGCACGTGAATTCCCGTGCGACCCCTCAAAACAGAGCATGTAGAATGGGCACGTTGAAGGAAGGCACCGTTTGCTTCCTTTTTCATCGATTCTCTTCTTTTTCTTCAGAGATTCCAACACTCTTTTTTTATTATTAGTACAACGAGAGGGAGAAGAAGAAGAAAGGCGGCGTCTTGAAATTTTCAGTTTTTTTTTTGGTAATTGTATTGAGTTTACTATGGAGAATGGGCATGTATCGTCTTCTTCAAGAAATGAGAGAACACCCAGAAATAATAATACGGAAATTTCAATAGCGACTGCGTCTTCAATGTTTCCTGGTTTCAGGTTTTCTCCAACTGACGAAGAACTCATATCGTATTACTTGAAGAAGAAACTTGAGGGCTCTGATAAGTGTGTTGAAGTTATTTCTGAGGTTGAAATTTGGAAACATGAACCTTGGGATTTACCAGGTACCTTTTCTCTTCTTCTTTTCTTTTTTTCATATTAACATGATTTGTGTGTGCTATATATGTATGTATATATTATTATGATGGTGGTGGAGGTGCTTGATGAACAGAGTTACCTCGTACTTGTGTTGGGTTAGGTCAAGGTATATATGCGCAAGTAGTTTAGAACACCACCATCATGATGGTGGTCGGAGCTATTCGGTACTTGTGCTAGAGTTGGGTCAAGTTGAGATAGAGGGAAGTTGGTTTGAACATTGTCATTCAAATTATTTGTCCAAGTGAACCCATGGTACCTCCGTAAAACTAGATATTGTACGTGATCTAATATTAACTGTTGACACCCATGCTATCAAAAGGTTAGATGGTGCACTTTGTTGAATGCTTAGTTATTTACAATATTGATAGGGATATTGGTATCCATGCTACCAAATGGTGGTGTGTGTATCATAGTATGTATCTACATACGTGTATGTGTTTATGTATAAGTATATATTGTGATGGTTGTAGCCCAATTCGAAACATATGATATCGAGTAAAAGGCTATGAGTGCATCATAAACTTATTAATCTGGTAGTTATACGTTTTTGAATTTTTTTTCAAGAAGTTTGAAGTTTAAAGTAATTTCACAAATATTGGATTATCTCTTAATTTTGATGTTACATTTGTTTTGTTTCTCTTCCATTGGACCACATTTCTTTTTCTTGTAATGTGATTGTTTTCACAGTATATTCATTCTAGATTATTCCCCCCCCTTTTTTTTGTACCTTAAAACAGAGAAAGTGATGGTCAAATATTCCTTTTTTTTTAATCTTTCTAAAAGGTAATGAATTCCTGATGAAACAAATAGGAAAGTATGCCCACACAAAGAAGAAAAGAAAGGAATAACCTCCTCTTTGATAGTCAATTAATAAGATTCTTCCATGTATCGACTTCATCGAATCTTAGGTTGATTGATATTAATTTCAAAGTGAAGAATCTCCTTGTTTTGACAAAAAAGCAACAAGAGTGCTTCTAAATGAAGTCATGTTATAAGGGTTAGAAATCTAAACTAAATCAATTTCTTGCTTGAATATATTGCTAGTTTTCCCCATTGTATCTCTTATATAGTAGACATTGTGAACCTTTCAGCTGCCATGGTTTCAATATTGAAACATCCTCTTTCTATTGAATACAGTTGAAGGAAAATTTTAAGTTGGTTATATGCCGTGATGTATCAATAGTTAGGATATGCAAAGCTAAGCATCTTAGTATGGTCATCAGCATACGCTGTAAAATATTAGATTTTTACAGTTGTTAAATAATTTTTTTATAAGGTGCACTGCTTGGAAATTATGAGAAGCATCACATTATGTTACCACCTTTAGCCCTATTCATTTGACTGTTTCTATTAGTTACTCTGTGAGTAGCAGCAACTCATACGTACATACTTGTTCCATTAATTGATCAATCCTTATTCACATGTACCAGCTAAATCCGTCATTCAATCAGATAATGAATGGTTCTTCTTTTCTCCTCGTGGAAGGAAGTACCCGAACGGATCACAAAGTAAAAGGGCAACTGAATCTGGTTACTGGAAGGCCACAGGAAAAGAACGTAATGTGAAGTCTAGTTCGAATATCATTGGCACAAAGAGAACGTTGGTGTTCCACACTGGTCGGGCACCTAAAGGACAGAGGACACAATGGATAATGCATGAATATTGCATGATTGGGAACACTAATTATCAGGTAATTGTGAGCTCTGACCCGACCCATAGAGACTGATCCTCCTCATGTGATGAACTCCCTATCTTGTCAGCTGCAACATTAAATTCAACTCCTACTGTTCGTTGTTCGTTCCTTGTGTAAATATGCTGCTCTTATGAATTCTTATATACGTATCATCCTAAATTCCTAATTTTAGCATTGGTAGTTTCTTTTGTTATGTGATGCTGAATGGTTTGCTCAACTTTGGTTGAAAGAGAGAATAAAAAGAAGGAACGGTTTGGTCGATGTAACAGTCACTCATTAAAGCTCTGCAGCCTGCTCTAACGATCTTACCAGCTATGCCAAGTGAAAAGTAACTCAAAGAAACAAATAGTTTTATTGGTGGTAGGCCATAACATAGCCATAGATACTATAATGTCTCATATGAGGGAAGAAACATGACGAGTTAACGTGTTGTCACATCCATTTGCTTACTGTTTAGAACAGAAATCAACAAAAAATAAATATATCTCACCTGGAATGTTCAACCGTATTGCGCGGAGTTGTTTGAGTGGTGATATTATTCAAGATAGAAGATTCACTTGGAGCTGCTTCTTTTAATTCGTTAACCTTAAAATCTGGTGTGGATGTCTATACCAAAATTTTATTTCTTGATCAATCTAATCATCCCCTTGCAGAAGCCTTCACTAGGACTTGACGTGATCTGAGATAAATATTAACCGCCTTCCACAACTTTGGAGATTTTTATTGTTCCTATTGTATTTCAGGCTGTTTTTTCTCAATGAGATAATTACTTTGCTGCAATATGCCACTTGCTGAGAAAATGTCAATCATCTACATCAAGAAAGTGCTTTGATTGTTTGGTCTGCTGTGTTATACAGGATTCTATGGTTGTCTGCCGCCTCCGGAAAAATAGCGAGTTTCATTTAAATGACACCCCAAGAAATCAGAGGAATCAACTGGTTGCTACTGAAAGTGCAACTGCTCTGTCTGGAGCAGGACAATTGGGAAGCTTGGAATTGGTCAATGTCGGGGAATGCTGTTCAAAGGAAGGTAGTAGCAGTTTTCACTCCCACTCAGTTGAGCAGATTGACTCTGGATCAGAATCTGATAAGCCAACTAAAGAGTTCTCTCAGCACGATTCCTCTGGCCACTTCAAGGTTTTGGTTTTACCTCCATTTTCTGTTGATCATTTGTAAATGTGTCAAGCATACTTCTATGTGGTCTTGACCCTTTCCATATTAAGCGTAACATAACTTGGTCCGTCTTTTGGTCTGCTGTATGGGTTCCAGGATTGTGATGTTGAAGAGGACTGGTTTGCTGATATAATGAAGGATGATATCATTAAGCTAGATGATTCTTCACTTGATCCCAGACCTATTTCCATGATCCCGGATAGGCCTGAATCCTCTGAAATATCAAATCACGAAGCTCAAGCTGCGATGTCCTCTGTTGTTCCTTTCCAGGGCACCGCGAATCGAAGACTCAGGCTAGTAAGAGAAATTGTGATGAAGTGTAGAGTAAAGGGATCCAAACCTTACAAAGCTATCAAGAAGAATAAAGTTGGAGTGGGCACGACTAGTTCAGCGAGATGGTTGAGAAACATGTTTTCAGCGAAATGGATGAGGCAATATGTGATACCTATATTTGTAGCTACCTTGATATTTCTGGTCATGCTTCTTAGTTTGTTGGGAGTGTCGCAGCAAGTAAAACAGCGTAGGCATCTTCTCGTTTTGGCGAGCAGCTGAAGTTCATACCATACTGGTATGTTGTCTACGTAATAAAGTATTTGGAGTGGAAATTGAAGAATGATTGGTTATGCGAAAAATGAACAAGTACCAAATTGTGTAGAACAGATGTACAAGTAAAGTGCTTGTAACAATATATGACCCATATATTTATATTGTGATCTATTTGGATGCATAAATTGTTGCCTGTATTCTGTTGAATTGCTGTTTATTCTGCCTTTCATTATCGGTTATAAATTCAACGTATAGTCAATAAATCAATCTCCATTATCTATCAGTATAAATGACTTTAAGTAGTCATAACATCAACCTATGGGCTACGGTGAAAAAGTTATTTATAGGAATGGCTTAATTTCAAACTTATCACACATTTAAATAACCTAAAGACTTATATGGAGAACTCATGAATATAGATAGTACTGCAATTTTTGAAAGTTAAAAGAACAGTTCATGGGAAAAAATTTGTGGTTATAAATAATTGAAAATTCTAATATATGAAAATTTTAGTATGAGTTATTTAAATTTGGAAATCCAAAAGCTGCCACGTAAATTGGCGTTTGGGGAGTAGTATCAAATCTTTTCGAATCTCGTGGACAGAAAATCAAAATATTCATTGAGCATTAAACCTATACAATTGTACAGCTAATCTGACACCGGCGGCAGCTTGCCCGCTACTGTGTCTAGTTACCCATTTCATGTATAGTCTTTTCCCTTTTCCATTCTTCAGCTTTTTCTCACTTGCCATTTTCGTGAAATCTGTGGCATCATCTTGCTCACGCCATAAAAATGAGAGGGAAAATCGGGTCGACCCATCTCCCCTCTATAAACCCCAGCCAGAAAAAACAGAGGGTCTGAATTCTGTCTAAAACATTGAAATGGAGCGAAATTATATTGGTAATGGTTTTCCTGCGTTCATTAAGGTTTATAGCCCTGATACGTGCTATCTGAAGCTGGTAATCTCTTCTTTTTCCTAAATGGCATAATCATGTTTGGTCTCCACCATATATGCCCTTTAACTTTGTGTTTTAAATTTGTATTTTTGGTTAAAACCATACACTGATTCTGTGTGTTTATGTTGTATGCATATTCTTTCACTGGGAATTATGTTCCTTTTTCTTTCTCTTTTTTCCTAGAAAATTCCGTCGCGCTTTCTTGAAAATTTCAACGGGGATATTCCAGTGATCTATCTACTTGAAGTTGAAAGTTCAGCGAGGAGATCTTGGAGGGTTGTTATAGAAAGGATTGAAGAGGACTTCTATTTCAAGGGTGGTTGGCCAAAATTTGTGCAGGATAATAACTTGGACAATGAAGATTTTCTTAATTTTTTTTATGCTGGAAATTCTACTTTTTTTGTAAAAGTATATGGAAAGAATGGCTACTTGAAGCAGGAATTAAATGCTATCGAATTGCATCCATTGGATGAAGTGAATCCTCATGGTAAGTCTTCAGCTTTGGTGCAATACATCAGTCTTTATGCATAATTTAAAGTTTAAATCCAAAAATAGTAACTCTAAAAAAGAAACCTGTGCAGAGATACAAGTGGCATCTCCCTTAGCTGATGAACAACTTGATGAATCAGAAAATTCTCTAGTCTCAGTCACGTTATTTGAAATCGTTATGAAGAAATCTAATTTTTCGAAGATGTTGTTGGTAAGTTTATTTATTGCAATTTGCATCTATGCATCCTCTATATTCTCAAAAGTGTGTCAAAAAGGCAAAATAGTATGGTAACTTTTGTTCTGTTGCATTTTTCAAAAACTGAATCAAGATTAGTTGTTGAAATTGTGACTTCAGAAATATAATTCTGTGCTGTAGTGCATCGCCTTGGATTTTAAATTTTAGGGAGTGTAATATGGGAGAATTTTTGAAAGGTATTAATGTGTTTCGTTCCTTAATAATATTTGACAGTGAGAAATATATTTTTCCTTCAGAAATTGAAAAAAATTCACTCAAACTTCTGATGTGTATATGAGTTGCAAAAGATATTAACTCATCATCTAGTTTTCACTTGAGTGTCTTTACAATAACATCAGCTAAATGAATCATATTGGTTAAACAGTCTTCTTTGAAGTAGTTGAATATACTGTGAATAATGATGTTAAGTTGTCTACTACTTGCCTGTCGTCTTTTTAATTCATACCATTTGATCACTTGGTTGTTGAATGTGTAATCTGCATATACATACTTTATGCAGAATTTACCCTCTACATTTGGCAAAAAATATATGAAGAGGGGGCAAGTATTTGAGAAAATGGCTACTCTTCAGACTGATGGCAAAAGTTGGCCAGTTGTTGCTCGTAGTTCTGATAGACTCAAATTTCGAAAAGGGTGGCGCCAGTTTCTACAAGACAATGATTTGCATGTAGGAGATGTTTTGCGTTTTAAGCTGATTGATGAGGAGAATTTTATACTCAAAGTTCTCATTAGGCGCAACCCAAGTCACGTACCTTAGAAATTGAAGCCATTACCTTCGATTGTTAAGCTTACTATTGGAATTTTGTATTCATATTGGAATTGAAGGTTATTGTATCAAGAATTTTAAATCAATGGATTTCATTATTTTGTCATATGGTAAATGCTTTAACCTAGTTTAACCACAGCCTGCAGTTCCATAGCCGGCACTGTAAAACTGCAAATCAACTCATTTCAATTTGAAACGAGTACTCAAGATCCAAATAAGCCTTACATGATCAGGTGTCTGTTGTTTTATAAAATATACCTGTTTAAAGATCGTATTGAATGAGATTCCATGTGAATAGTAATGCTGGTGAAAGCATTGAAAATAATAAATGAGCAGTGTAACCTCAGAGACCATCTTGATTTCTCTGTTTGGAACAAAGGAGACTCCTTTTTCATGATCAACTATCTAGTTTATACTGACAATTCATGCAACATGTTCTACATTTTATTAAGTACTAACAATAAATTTGTAGAGAAGTTCGAGCAATCAAATTGTCACCTTAGAACCTTCATCTTGCATCTCAATTCACAACTCCTTCTGCGGATGTCCTGTATTCCCAGGAATGATTTAAAGTTCCATTGAGTGAGAAAGATGATACCAAGAAGAGTAACCTTACATAACGACTTTCAAGGTGAAGGATATGACATATCTTGACTTGATGGTATTCTCTGATTTTCACACGGTAGATGAGAAGGTAGTGGAGGTTCTACAAATGAAGGTGATGGTGATAGTGATGGCAAGTCTGGTGGCTGAGGTGAAGAAGGCGATGGTGATGGTGATATGCTTGGTGGAGAAGGCGATGCTGATGGTGCAGGTAGTGGTAGTGGGGATGATGGTGGCTCGGTAGATGGCAATGGAGATGGTGATGGTGGAGGGAAACAAATACAACAGTTGTTTTGTGGAGGGGTGGTAGGTGGTGGAGGTGACGGAGGTAATGCACATTTGAAAGTGGTACAATCAACTTCATTTGACAAAAATCTTTGGCAATCTAATGCAGATCTCTGCATTGGCCTTCCTCTAAGACAATTCTGTTGATCAGCAAATGCATTCAAGTTTAGACAAGCTGGACTCTCTTCTGAAAAGTAGTTGTGCTCATAGACAAAATTTTCCAAATTTGGAAGTGTACATATGTTGCTAGAAATCATTCCAGAAAACATATTATGACCCAAATTCAACTGCTCCAAGCTCATCATCCCTCCAATACTATCAGGTAAAGTTCCCATCATTTCATTATAACTTATATCAAACACAGTCACATTCTTCAGCATCCCAATCTCATTAGGCAAACATGAATGGAACTTGTTATTTAAGAGAAGCAACTCGTTCAATCTAACCATTTTGCCTATACTAAAAGGTACACATCCCACAAAGTTGTTGTTAGCCAAAACCATAACAGAAACTGGCGAATTCCCAAAGTTATCAGGCAACGCAAAAGAAAATCTGTTGTTGTTGATAAACAAAGCATCTAAATCCCTTTCAAAAAGTTGTTTTGGCAATGCACCTTCAAACTCATTGAACCTCAAATCAAGAAACTTCAAGTTAGGCATTTGAACAACCACATCAGGGAACTTTCCAACGAATCGATTATTACTAAGATCTAACTCAAAAAGAAGCTTCAAATTCAAGAAACTCTCAGGTATTGTACCACAAAACCTATTAGAATTTATATGAATCAATGCAATGTCAAATAGTAAACCTAATTCATGTGGAAGTTTACCAGCTATGTCGCCATGATTGATATCGATACCAGAAACTGTAAGTTCAGAGGGCTGATCAAGTGAAGGTGAACAAAAAACTCCAGTGTAATTACACACATTAGATCCTACCCAATTCTGTGTTATATTATAAGGATCAGAGAGAATTACTTCTTTCCAAGCTTGTAACGCGATGTAAGCATTCTTTAACCTAAAATTCTCAATAGAAAGTGATGGATTGATGGCAAGAACATCACCTTTGTAGGACAACAACTTTCTACTGTTACTTGTTTCAATTGCGATCCCACCGAAAGGATGGTCAATATAATTAGATATTTGATTTGTGGTAGATGCAGCATTGAAGAGAATAAGGAAGATAATAGGATAAAATAATGTGTTTAAGCAAGAACTATGAACTGAAAAATGGTAATGCATGTTTTCCCCTAATGATGCTATCTATTTTTTTTTCCTCCCCTTTGTTGGGAAGTTTTGGGTAGCAAAAATTTCTATATTGAGATTTGTTTACAGTAGTAAAGAAATTAAGTAGGGTTTTGTTATTACTAGTTGTTTTGTTTATCAGATAAGTATTTGGATATTTTACTCCAAAACAAGAAAAAGTCTTTGATTAGTTAATTAGATGAGCTTTTTCAGCTTCTTCATAGTAATCGGAGTTCTGGTAAAACGGAAATTGAATTTATTCCAGAATAAATTTTCGTTCAATCTATTGTTTTTGGAAGAAAAAAAAAGCTTTTGAAATGACAATGGGTGTGTTTGGTACGAATGGAAATGGAAATGTTTTCAGAAAATATGGGAGTTTATTACTTTTTTTTTTTGTGTTTGGTATGTAAGCGCATAAAATGTTATTCTTAAAGATTTGGTATATAATTTAAACTATGAGAGGTGGAGTAGGGGTGGAGATGACAAAATTATAAAATGTCATTTGTGAAATTTATTTTTTTGGCGTGTTAACTAGGTAAATTATTTTCCTCAGTTCTGAACACACCCTTCGAATACTATCAATACATTATTAAAGTAGCAGACGTACTCATCATAACTTAATTTTTTTTAGTAACATACGTTTATCAATTTATGTACATTATATTAAAGTTAATGTATTTGTTTATTTAATTAATATATAAATGAAATTATAATCGTTGGTTGATAATTAGCTGACACTTTAACTAGATTTAGGTATTGGAATATATATTATACAAAGAACATAGTGCGCAAAATTTTATTTTTACTCGTATGTACTACATCAAAAAATATAAGAAAATAATTGAAATACTGAAATGATAATGGAGAAAAAAGATTAAAATGCAGTACAAATTGTTATTAAAAAAAAATTGTGTTGCCAAATCACAGAGAAAAAATAACAAAATAAACAAAAAGTCTTTACTCGTTTTAGATCAGTTTTTTCAGCGTCATGACCAAATGAGTTGGAAACTATCAGCAAGCCTTGCGGCAATTAGCAACAAATTTACGACGACTATATATCATTTATACTCTCCGTTATATTTTCGATCCATCATTATCCCCCGACGTTATATAAACCAAGAATATAGCCAGTGGTATAAAAGATCCTTTTGAGTTTTCAGATGTATAATTTTCTTGCGGTTTCTTTAAATCAACCTTCTAATCAAATACATCCTATAGAAGAAACCTAGAAAAAGATGAAATTAAACCGATAAAAGGAAAATAATTATCTACATAAGTCTATGGTATTTGATTGACTCTAGAAATTTCATCTACACCAAATAAATTGAAATAAAGAAAGTAACATATATTGGACTCGTGCTGGCACCGACTCTGAATCTAGTATATAATAAAACTTATATATGTAATATGAAGTTTCAATGTATATTTTGCATATTGTTAAGTAGAATAAAAGCATATAATGTTGCTACAATTTCTACAAGTATATCATAACAAAAAATATTGAAATAAAGAGATTGTAAATCTCTATTGACCAGGATATCTTGTCAAAAAATAAATTTGTACACATGGAGAGTTGCTCCAAACATTATTATGTGCCCTTAATATTTCCAGTGCTTTTTTCCTTAAACTTGCTTCACAATTTGCTTGAATCACCATGCATAACTTTGTCACTCCCCCAACTCTTAACATTTCCATCAACACTTCTTTTGTAACTGAAAACTTAGCAATTAATCCAAGAATTTGAATTGCACTTTCATCTGTTGCTGGAGAAATCCTAAGTATCTTTTTAGAAACAATTGCAATTCCAGCTGCATGTTTTAGTAATTCTGCTCTTCCATCAGCTAAACTACACAAATGTGACAAAAGTGAAAAAACTAATTCACTTACCCTTTTCTCATTGTTGCTTAATTCGAGCTCAATTAGCTCGAAAACAGCCCCTAATTCGATCATTTTCAGCCTGTTTCGTCCCCTTGGACAAGTATCTATTAGCACATGTAACGCTGCTTTTGTTGCTTGTTGAGACACATATTTTACATTGTTTTTCCTCAAACTATTCAACATTTGTTGGAAAAATTCAGGTGTTAAACTCGATAAGAGATTTGTACTTGAAACTGAGATCACATCTTTCAGGACCAACATTGCATGAGTCTTGATTGATGTTACAACTTGATTATTGTTGTTGTTGCACATTTCACGACTCTTCAAAATCCATAAAATAGCTTCAATTAGATCATGATTTTCCTTAACAAGTTGTTTGTTTTCCTGTGTTGGTCTCCAAACAAGATGGAAAATCCTTAAAGCTTCTTCAATTCCCATAATTAATTCCCCTTCCTTAAAACTCCTCAATATAAATAAAACCATAGCCTTAATTGCACCACCTTCATCTAAACACTTCCTATTTTCCTCATTCTCACTTATCATAGTCACCATTTTCCTTAAAGCTTCTAAATAAAGATCGCGATTTTTCACCTGATGAATTAGCCTGATGACATGTGATTTGTTGAGAGGATATTTAGGCGATGGAATTTGCTCAATCCCTTTCTCAGCATTGCATATAGTCCACGATCGAATAAATTTCCCTAACATATGGTTTGGTGTTAACAACGTGGTGTCTCTAGACAAAATTTGTTTTGTCACGGGACACGTATATGTATTTTCCTCCGCCATCAACAACCACGTTTCAATATTTTCCCTATCATATGTAATTCCAGTAACTGTTGTAACTGGATCTTTCATAATTTGGAGTGATATTGGACACAGAAAATATTTGGGTATTTCTACTTCTTCCATATTTTTCTATATGATGAAAAAAATAAACAAGAAGAATCTAACAATATAGAAAATGAGGGGGAAAAAGACAGAGAGAAACAGAGGATTTTTTTAAAATAAAATTAAAGGTGGTAAAAGAAAGTGGCTAAATATTTATAGATCAAGTTTGAATGGAAAAAGCAAAGGAAGATGCACAAGAAAAGAATCATTTTCTTAATTATTGTTGTATTTTTTTATTTGATTTTTTTTTTATTTTTTGGTCAAAGATTGAATTAGAAGGGGTCGGTCAACACACGTGAAACAATTGAGAAAATAAAAATATACTTGTGTTTGACTTTGTAATATTTTTCCATATTCCAGACAAGTCATAGTGGCCAGTGGGGCTAAAGAGACAAGTAGAACGCATGAGTAGAAACCAGTAGTGGACGTAATTTTTAAATTGAATTCCTTTTTTTTTTTTAGTCGGATTTATGATTTATATTTCATGAGTTTGATCATTATTTTTAGTTTTTGTTTGTTCATAGATTTAAAAAAATTGAGTTCTAAATGTTGCGTTTTTTATATGTATTTTATTTGGAACTCTTTTATTTTTGGGAATAGAAGTCCAAAAAACTTATCTAAGCCAGTTTTTTAGAGTCCGTTTAAATTGACTAGTTAGCTTATAACTTATAAAAGTTATTACATTAAAAATTCTAACAAACATTAGTGATGGTAATAGGTAAAACAACAAATTTGTATATTTTGTAGAATGGTTTACCAGAGTTGGAAGGTCAGATTCAAAATTGGTTATTAGCTTAACCTGTTCCTCACGTTAATATCCAAATACATGATGCATGCATGCACTAAAAGAACATTCCATTCTTCTTAGACGACTTAATTTTCTAGTTGCATGCATACCCCTTAATTATTCATCTCATGATTAATAAGTAGAAATAAAACAACCTTTATTTTTTAGCTGATATATATATATATATTAAGTTTACATCCAAATCGATTCAACCGACAAGCACCACTAATTTTATTTGATAATTTTTGGACAACACACAAGCGACAAGAGTAAATTATTGTTCTTTGTTTTCAATATTACGAGTTTTGTCAGAATTTGGACTTCAGATATATGTATTTGAACGTGTCAAATACATAGAGTCGAATTTAGATGTAATTTGTTTTAAATATTATATCAAAATAAATTCACATGTATCTGACTCTCTCACTTGTCTCGATTATACACCTTCTAATAATAAAAATTTAATGGGTCAGAGAAGAGCGTGGAATGTAATAGCGGAGGGACTCCGGCGCTCATCGGACTAGAAATATACTCCTATTATTTTCACATAATTCCAATAATAATTAATTATTAAATTCGCGATCGACTTAATTAATTTAATTATAAACTATTCAAGTAACTAGACAAAACTCTAAGACCCAAAGGTTTACCTAGCTAGTGATAATGTGACTTTTGGAATATTTATATGAGTTATACCTTCAATACAAAGATATCGTATAAAAAAATTAGCATCATGATCGATATAGAGTTGACCTTCAGCAATATATTACTACTATTTTATTGTAAACATGACATAAAATAATAACCTTTTATACAATCGATTAAAAAGATTAAATTTCATTGATAACGTAAAAATGATCGCATAATTGGTAAATATAACTCAAATCCTACTCCCTCCATCTCAGTTAGCGCCACGTTCAAGTTTTAAGAACCTAACGAATTTATTTTTTACTACAATTTATCCTGAATTATAATATATATTTTTTCACAATTTTCTTAATTATTCCAAATTCATAATCAAAATTAGAAAATTTAATTCTCAAAATTTTACCCGTGTTATATAAATTTGGGACAGAGGAATAGTATTTATGAAATGTACAATTAAAAAAAATCGCCTAGAAGTATTCCACATCCATAAAATAGTACTCTAGTCCTAGTCAAGGAATCATTTAATTGTCTTCTTTAATTTGTACCAAAATATGATAGGTGTACTATGGCTGCTCTTGAATAAATCGTGATTTATTAAATTGTTTTTTCTTTGGTCATTCATTTATTTATTAGACGACGTGATTCAAAATTTGTCTCAATAATTTTTGTACACGTAATTAAGTACATTAATTGTTTTATTTTTTTTCTGAATAAATAAATATGGTTGAAAAAAAAAAGAATAAATATGGTTGAAATTTAGTATTGATTTCATCAGTTATCAATAAGTTAATTAAAAACTGAAAATATATTGATAAGTCTACTCCAACTTATGTGTTGCATTGTACTTATTATTTTAATATTGTTTGAAACGTCACTAGGTGTTTCATATACTCATAATACATAATATTTTACATTGATATTTTTTTTTTTGGTGAAGTCAATATTTTATATAGTTTCAAAAGTTTGAGAGTTTAACAATTCAATTCAGAACATGATTTGTACCCAAAAATAAAATATGTAAACAAACTTTGACATTAGAAGGAGTTAATTTTGAACAAGTTAAATGAACCAATTTGTGGTTGAAACAAAATTTGTAGAGATCAAGTTCCACTCATAGTTATGTGAATTAGTAAAACTTTCTCCATACATTGAATCAAATTTTTGAGAAGGTGATGGAGCAGTATATAATGGACCAAATTAAGCGCCAAGTATAATGTTGCACATTTGTGTCAATTGGTCAATTTATCGATTGGTAATATAAGGTATCATTTTGAGTCTCCATAGGAGTTGTGGAAGTTTATAGAATTTCAAGAGTACAAAAGGAATTTTATAGACGTGAAAAAAGTTGCATTGATCATTTTTACTTTAATATTGGGTGCCACCTTCTAGTTGACTTGGTATAAAAGGAGATCACAGGCCCCACAATAAGCAACAAATAATAATTTTTGTGCAATATGAGCACAACTCCACCAGGTATGGTGCACACTCATATCTCACACCGGTGCTTACACCAAGCCAAAGAACTTTGTATTCAAATATATGACATGCAAGTATTAGCTTGGTGTAAACACCTCATGCGGGTATGTTTTTACCCATTTTTCGCTAAAACAAATGATACAATTTTGACAACACAGGTATACACCAGAAACTGGAGAATTAGATATGGTTTGGCTCATTTCTGTAGCTATACAAGCATGAGTGCACTACTTTTAACCAATCAAGAATCATATGTTCAAGATATGCAGAACTCAAAAAGTAAGGCTGGTTAATACATAGTTGCATAGTGAAGAACAAATGAAATTTTTAGAGAGCTTGAACATATGAATTTTAGTTGTCATCATCACCCCAAGCATCATTCTTCAAGTTTTGTCTTGAAACTATCCGGTTCTTCCGGGCTTCCTCCTGTCTCCTATATTCTCTGGACCCAAAGTCCGTACAAGGCAACTTTATACCCATACTTTGAGCAATCAGCCTCTGGGCGGTTCTAGCTGATGTCTGAGGTCTTCTACGAGGAGGCTCCAGATCTACAAAATACATTTAACGAGTACCATAAACAATCCACAAACTAATTTTGCTGTAATAGAAAGGGAAAGTACATCTGACATTTGCAAACGTGGCTGAGAACATTATTATAGATTGTCATATAATTTGGCTTGGTTTCTGCTATTATTCATGTTCCTGAAGTGAAAGATGATACAGAGCTAAGTGTTACCTCTTGGTGGAATTGAGCTCAAAAGTTCATCCTCCTCACACAATACCCTCACTGTAAATGGACAATGTATCGAGTTGCTGGCCTCTAATGCTGCATCACAAAATAAGAGTTAGCTGAATTATAGTTGCAGGCACTAAATATGTCCTTGAAAACAAGTGTAAAATGCCACCATTTGGCAATATAACAAGTTAGCAAGAAAAAACAATTGAAAGCAAAGACCTCACGACATGACTTCAAATTTCAATTAGTGCATCGAAGAAGAAAAGGTGCAAAGCTTATAAAAAGGAGAATTGCTCAAGTAAGAATATGCAAAAGAACTGCTATTCAATCACCTAGCAGATCTGTTGCTTTTCATTTTTAATAATTAAACAAGAAGTATCTAGTAGAACATTTGTTAAGCCTACATCAATAAAGAGCATAGGGCTTCAACATTTTTCTAAGTTATTATTTCTTCATCTATGCAATCTATGCCTCCACACATATCCCCAACCTGCTGGCAGAAGCTTTTCAACCAGAGAATAAACAGGAGTTGAAGCATTCTAATCCATAAGCTCCTTCATTTAAGGGGAAACCACTACTAATAGAGAAGCAATTTCCTCCCTTTGGAGACTCATTCTCAAACCTCCCTGCCTCCACCAGATGGAAATTCTGAAAGGTATACATCATAATGGTGTCCCGCACTTCAATTTTGTTTGGGACTTCTGATGCAAATAGCAGAATAAGCTTACTGCTGTACCTCTTCCCTGCTTGGGACATAACTGGACCTGCCCATGAGGCATTGGCCCCCGAACTGAATATGGACTAAAATGATCTCGAATCTACATGCCTCCATAGTTTTGGAGTAGTCTCTTCAATGCCATCTTCTGACTGCGACTTTAGAGCTGCTACCTGTGTGCAACTGACGGGAGGCGACACATTTTATTTTTTTTTTGAAAATGGTAATTTGTAATCTTCAGCATTAAGGACATGCTGGGAAACCTCCAAAAGGTTGCAAAATGAGAGTAAACAATGTATACTCACAGGAGGCGACAAGAGTTTCTATTCCATCTGTCATTATTTCCATCCAATGAACCTCTCCAATTTCATCATTACATTTGACCAACCTATGTCCGTATAAGGTTCTGTGAAAACTATGTCATCCTTATTCCTACTTTTGAATGATTCCAGACCCAAGATTTCCACGTCTCACAATGTTCAATCACTTCAAAAGATTTTCACCAGAAAGGCTTCTCCTGAAGAGGCTTAGGATTCAAAAGTTAATATATCAAGCATGACAAGATAATAAAGGCATTCTTGCAGAAGCCCTATAATCCCGAGACAAGCACATTTTAGCAACTCAGATAAGAAAACATTCATCAACGACAGGTTCTTGTCATCTTAGAAGTAAAGTAATTAGTTCCCTTCGTATTTGAAAGATATCTCGGAAGAAAATCCTTACCTTTCAGTCTTTAACTCAAAATCTAAAGATTAGCTTCTCTTTTGGATTAGTGCATTTACGCTGAACCAAATTTTGGCTGAACCTGAAATTTTGCTTCTTATGAAATTTCTTTGCTGCATAATTAAGCTAACACCTTCCTTACATAAAAACTAGAAGAATGGAACTCCATTTTGTAGTATAGGCTAAAAAAAAAATCAACCATAATGTCCATCTCCTCTGGCCTTGCTATTTCAGTCCAAACCAAAGGACTCCCATACTTTATCTGGGATATATTAAACCTGACCTTTGATGTCCAACTGACATGTTCATCTATGGAGAAAAACTAAACAAAATCCAAGTCATCGCTAGTGTAAAAGAATGATAATTTAATGGAATTCATCTGCCTGAGAAACTCAGACATACTAGTTCTCAACTTCGCTGTTAACGATCAGGATAAACCTAGGTTAAGCATTCTGTTTATAATAGAACCAAAACACCCTGGTGTAAAGGAAAGGTCAATGGAGCGTGGTGAGTCATTAAAAGCTATGCTAATGGAAGAAAGCAATTTTAATTTCAAATTACAGACAAAAGAAAGAACCAAATTACCAAGGGCTGGTGTTCTGAACACTGCAAGTGCAACTGTATCATTGACCCAGCGAATTGCTACATTGTCTTTAAATTTCTCCAACAGTTTCTCTAGGTCATTTGTTTTAGTGCTCGGCGGGAAATCAGCCAGAACCAAGACGTGGCGCGTTCCATAGTTCACTGGATTTTACAAAAACAGAAGAAATGTGAGAGAAAAACAGTCAGCCACTAAATGAAGAGTCGGGGGGAGAAACTCAAAATGAGCATGTTCTCATGCACAAAATAGAAATTATTTCAGCAGAAACGAGTGAAGACAATTTAAGAGGTATTTATGACATCATATGCACTCGACCTATTATTATAAGTGGCTAATAGTTCCAATATTAGGTGCTTACATTTGTACCTAGT
This sequence comes from Solanum stenotomum, assembly GCF_019186545.1. NCBI lineage: Eukaryota > Viridiplantae > Streptophyta > Magnoliopsida > Solanales > Solanaceae > Solanum > Solanum stenotomum. The sequence goes on from NC_064289.1 coordinate 4,585,275, forward strand.
ACCTAACAAATATTCCTAAGTTACACCCAAGTTTATTATGCCCATGAGACATGCACATGCTAAACTAATTTTATTCCATCATTGGCATTTTGTGCATGCGCGAAAAAGGCCAATACGAACCACTAGATCTCAATATGTCAAAACAATGAAGAAGAATAAATGGCAGATTGAATTGCTTACTGCAACATTTTGAAACATATACAAGTATAACATTTGGGTTAACCAGGAAAAATGAGTAGATAACTAGGAATATATTCATAACCAAATCAGTGACATGATAACAGCTGATGATCAAATAATGCCATGCTTGAAAAGAATGCAGTCATACAATTTTTTGTATCTGAGCTCCCTTCTGGAGTACCGGAAACAGTTTCATCTTCAATGTCATCAACGGCAGGCTCATCAGACTGCTGATCGCTGTAGAGACTCTGCTTCTGATAGGAGAATGTACCCCTTCCACGTCGCTTGGGGGCTTGAACTTTCGAATCTTGCAAAGAAATTTTAGACACTTCTGGCAAGTGTTGTGGGGAAAGTAATTCATCTGGAGCACGATCAGCAATAGCTTCCCAATCTGTATTCACCAAAAGATTATGTTTTAATAAGGTATTCACCTCAAGGTTATAACTTCAAACTTCATTGATCTTAGGGATCCTAGATATATATCAAACTTTAATGAGGTAATGGATAAATTAACTAGGGGTTAGTAATGGGCAATACGGAAGGTCATAAAATCAGCTTCCTGTACAAATAGACACTGAACCCAGTTTTTTGGCCTTACGCGGTTGATCACAAACTTCACAAGTGAAACAAACTTGTCAAATGTGCGCAAAGCTTAATGCATCATGTTACTCATACTAACATGGAGGAGTGGAACCAATATAGTACGAGGCCAGGTTTGACAAATGTTAGAAATCAGCACTGTTCTCAAGTGGACAGACAATAGTATGTGTGTATCATACATATAATTGAGCACTTCAATTGAAAATCTAGTATCTTAGAAGTGAATCCTTTTGATGGGCAAGCAGAAAGCAAAATACTAAAATATAGCACCATCGTAGAATTCTTACATTCAATTTCCCTTGGACCTATTCCCGAAGAGGATACCAAACATGATAACCCCTCAGATGGTTACTCCAATAGAAGCAAGCAATTCCCTCCTCCTCACCTCTTCAACCCATTTCCCTACACAGCACCCCCACCCCCACTCTCACCCAATGCATGTAAAATTTTCATGCTCAACAAAGATCATTGGCTACACAAAACATAATAGGATAAGTTAACGGAGGAGATGTTATAGCCTCGTAGATGTGGGGGTATTACCATCATCTTCATCATTCTGTGAGGTATCAATTTGCAAGCTGGCGTGATCCTTGTTATCACCTGAAAAATGAAGTAAGGCTTATAAGTCTGAGAACAACAATATAGAAAAAGAAAAAAAAACTGGCATGGAGGTAATGTTTTCTATAGAAAATATTTTTCTGTGGAAATGTTTTACTTGAAAAATCATTTTCTGGACAATTATTCAATGATTAGTTATAAGATTATGTGATATATAGTGATTGTACAAGATGTAGAATAAAGTTATTTGAAGTTTTAAAAGTTGACAACAATGACTACTCTATGGAATAAGAGTTGGGATATCTGTTACGCGTGAAGTCGGTTTTCTCCTTTTGATACATGTCAAGTTAATCAAATACTTGAAGTTTATCTTTAGACTGATGAAATTAAAAATCATGAATCTAGACCAAGGACAAAGAAGAACACTAAGTACACGCAAGAGCCTCACTTTGTGAAACCCGACTACCTGAAATGCCATCACCAGTTGACTCCTTAGTAGCATTTACATCCCTGGCAGAGAAAAAAGCAATGGATAAGCTAATGATTACACCTGATCAAAACCAAGACTAACCAAAGAAATTGCATAAAAACGCCAGCCAATTGGATGAAAACCACAAAGTTCGAAGTGGAGCAAAATCATCACATATAAAAATTACATTCAAGCAATGAAAGTTCACAATTTATCACCATTTTCTCCTATTTTATTGGCAGACAAACAGCTAAAGGGTGCAATAATAGGAAAAGATCGAAACCATAATTCCCCCAATCATTGCCACCTTAATTCAAGAAAAAAGGAAATCGGGTAAAATTCTGCTCTTCGTTAAAAACCACCATTCATATCAAATAAACTCGGTAAAATGCAACAACATCCAATTTTCTAAGCATTCAAACAACCGAAAAGGGGGAAATCGGGTTCATACCTATTTTCTTGCTGCTGTTTAATGAGAAATGCCTTAGAGCGCGTCTGGTCAGCTCGCAGAGATAAGCCTTGAGTGGAGTAGAGCTTCGATAATTCCAGTAGAGCAGTAGATAGACGAAGCCGGGAATTTGACGAGTTTTGGGACTCATATTCTAGCTTTGCGACTAATTCTTCTAACAAAGATATGGCTTCATTGATTTCTCCGGCATCAACGAGATCCTCGACCTTCTCCGACCAGTTTGTATCGCTATCCATGCCGGAAAATCGGAAATGCAATATTGGGTTTTACAGTAGGATTTTAATGGAAGATTTTCAGAGAATATAGCACAGAGAAATTGCATAGGCTTTCCACAAAGTTTTTTTTTTTTTTTTTGGACCTTTACCCTTTATATATGTTCCTTCTTACTAGTGTATACCTAAATGAATCTTTTTTTCTTTTGGGTAAAATTTGTAAACAATTATTTCCTAAATCTATTCTATATTACGGTAATCGGTAATTTGATATCTTAGTTAGAATTAAAAAAAAATTGATTTCCCACCTGGTGTATGCAGTATTTAGGGGTGATCACGGGTTGATTTGGGTCGGTTATTGGTCAAAACCAAAACCAAACCAATTTAATCGGTTTTAAAATTATCAAAATCAAACCAAACCTAATATAATATATATTTATTGGTTTGGTTGTTATCGGTTTCGGTTCGATTTGGTTCGGTTATTCGGTTATTAACCATATACATAAAATTAAAAGAAATAACTTATTCAAAACATGAAAAAAGTGACAATAATCCATTCAAAACGAAAAATAATTAGAATGATTGACATTACAAAACTTTCAATCATTGAATTTACTATGAATAAAGCTTCAAAATTCACTAGTTTTGTTCTAGAAGGAAGAGACATTGACATTTTTAGTCCCACAAAGAATTGTCACAGACACTCATATACATCAAAAGATAGATGTTCATACCTTGGACATTTTTACTTTCTTAAGTAAATTATAAATAAATTTTGATGAATACATATATAAGATTTTTAAAATTGTTTATAAAATAGTATATTATGTATGTATAATAATAAAATTTATGTGTATTATTTATCGGTTTGATTCGGTTTTTTCTTCAGTTTTTTCGAACAAAACCATAACCAAACCANGAAAATCTTTTTTTCTTTTGGGTAAAATTTGTAAACAATTATTTCCTAAATCTATTCTATATTACGGTAATCGGTAATTTGGTATCTTAGTTAGAATAAAAAAAAATTGATTTCTCACCTGGTGTATGTAGTATTGGAGCCCATTATTTTAGATTTACATTGCATAAGACGAACTCATTTAGGAGAAGTATTTTCTACCAAGATTTTTTTTATATTATAATTCAAATTCAAAACTTTTAATTAAAAATGGAGAAGCTCTATTCATTGTCACATACAAATAGTTAAATTGATACATATTACTAGTATTTATTTGCTTTTATATTTCACATTTCATTTTAAATACTCAATTTAATTAAAATTAACTTTTTAAAGGTTGATGACTGATTAGATGTTCACTCATGTGACAATGGAAGACACATCTGATCCACCTCAACTTCTACTACTATCATTTTATGGAAAGAAATTTTATTTTTATTTTTTATTAATAATAATTTTTGGACCAACTTGTTTATACTTCAAGTAATCAACTGATAATTGAATTGTTCGACCCTTGATTCAAAACGTACATATCCAATTGCGAAGAATATGTACTTCATGACGATGAGCAAAAAGAACAATTTATAATTTATAATAAAGTTCTTTTTGCTAGACTTTTTATGTCATGAAATTTAAACATTTTAAGTTTTAACCTTCATATAGTTTATAGATTTCATTCCTCTCGTAGAATTCATAATAATAACAATTTGTTAAACATATTTAACAAAATAAATAAAAAAAAAGAATAAACTACCTTATTTTTACTTTCAAACAATTACATAAATTACCACTTTTAATATTTTATACCATATATTAATATATTATTTGAAGATACANCCTCTAATTAAGGAAATCAGTTCCAACCAATTAATTTAAATAAATAAATTTTGTATCTCAATTTTAAAATTCGGCAGATACTGCATGTATCTCATGGATTCAGACTCATGTATCCTAAGCATAAAATATGGTACAGGAAGTAATATTTGAAACTATTGAGAATCTTAATAATTAAGACCTAAATTAGTGGGATTTATGTGGTTCGGCCAAAAAAAAATTAGAGGATTAAACGGGCCAAAAGAAGCCCATATTAAACCCACCCAGACCGGCACACATTCTTGTCCAGAGCCGGCCCATTAGACAAGAATATCTTCCTTAGGGATATACTAAAGGGAAAATTGTATATAATAGCAAATTATTAATTCAAATTAAATACTATAAATATATTTTGATTTAATTGTACCATATAGCAAACTATTGTTATTTTTGCCACTCTACCTGGTGGAATCTCGCTCGCCACTCTCGTTTGGTGGCAGTTTCGCTCGCCTCTCTCGCTTTTATACAAACACAGCTGTATAAAATGTGTTTGTGTTTGTATAAAGCGAGAAGAAATTGTATATATACATATATTTTCGTTCCCCTCTCTCCCCTCTCCCAGATCTCGCTCGCCACTTTCCCAAATCTCACTCGCCACCCTCGCCTCTCTCGCTTATACAAACAGAAACGAAATGTATAAATGTATAAATTGCGCATCTGTTTGTATAAAGCGAGAGAAATTGTATATGCACATGCAAATACATATATCTTCGTCTTATACACTTATAATTATACAATACAAAAATTTCACTGCCCAGTTTTCTTTTGTCTTTCTCTCTTTCTCGTTTTATATATACACAAATTATACAATTGATCTTTTGTATACAACTGCTTTCTTTTGTATATGTATAGTGAATTATACAACTGCCTTCTTTGTTTATGTATAACGAATTATACAACTGTTTTTTTGTATATGTATAGCGAATTATACATATATATGTTTGCTATGGAGCTCAATTATGCAAACTTTATATAACATACAAATATGAATTTTGTGTTTGCTACATGTGAAAGTGCTCTATACTAAACATTATTGAGCAACTTTCACATATAGCAAACATAAAAATCATATTTGTATGTTATAACGATAGTTTGTATAACTGCGCTCCATAGCAAATTTTATGTTTGCTATGGAGCTTTTGATTTGTATAATTCGCTACAAACATTCATTTTTATACAAATTGTTCAGTTTTGTATAAATTCAGTTATACATTGTAATTTGTATAATAAGATTTGTATTTGTATAATTATAAGTGTATAAGATGAAAATATATGTATTTATATTTGTATATTCACTTTTCTCTCGCTTTATACAAATACAAACGCATTTTATACCGAAATGTATAAAATGACTAATTGTATACCGAATCAGATGGCAAAAAAAGGGGATGTTTGCTGCGAATTACAATTAAAATAAACTATGACTATAACATTTAATTTGAATTAATAGTTTGTTATTTCATATAATTTTCCCAACATTATGTGGGTTTTGTTTGTTATAGCATATAGTTTTATATGGATATAAGGTAAAAACATAAGTGATTAGATAATTAAAATTTCGAATTGCGATAATAGCGTGGAGCAAAAATCACGAGTTCATTCGATGAATATGTTGCTTGTCAATTGTAATGATAGTAGAAAAGGATTATAAGGATTTAAAATGACAAAATATGTCTATCAAAAGTATACAATAATACACTTTATACGAAGATTATAAGATAGTTTCACAGTATATGATAACAATGTTGTTAAGATTATTCTTTTCTATGGCATTTTTATCATAACTTTTACTTTGAATTTTTCTTATAACTTTTTTATTACGATTTTTTTTGAGTTGTGGGTCTACTGGAAACAACTAATCTATCTCTTATAAGGTCGGAGTAAGATCTGCGTACACTACATCCTTCTTAAATCACCTGTTGAAATCACACCGAGTATGTTACTATTATCGTAAGGTGCATAATAAACATTCTAGAAATGGTGATGGGATCCAAACAGCCACGCTTTGCCATCGACTTTTCCACTGCGATACCCTTTTTTTTCTTTCTATGTTTGACTGCTTGTCAACATTATATATGTTTATACAAACCATTTATGCAGTTCAAACTTTATACAGTATATATAATTAGGAATGCATAATCTAAATGAAAATAACAAGTATATATATGTGTGTGTGTGTTAGACACAACACACAATGATAAATGTGAAGTTTATAATTAAATAGTTTTCAAATATAAAAAAAAAATGTCATTCCTTTTAAATAGAATAGAAGTGAAGAAGTATCTTTGTACAATGAAACAAAGCCAAGTATTTGGTTTCAAATACAAGCAAATAAGCTAGTCGAGAACAAATTGAAGAGACAATTGTCTTAGCTAGGAAACGATAGTACATACGATAGTCGATATAATAATTAAATAGTGAGATGTAATTTTCTCTATATATTTGTAGAATCATCATAACTTGCTTCTTCTCTAACAAATCAGCTCATCTCTTATAGAAATCATAAGGATATGACTTTACCATAACAACTCTATTATTAAACTCTGTAGGATTCCATCTAACATTATTAAAATTGGCTTGTCTTAATTAATTAGGCACGCAATCTAATCAACATTATAGTATTAGGCATGCAATCTAATCAAAATTAAAGTATTAGGCACACAATCTAATCAAAATTAAGGCGTAATAATCTAATAATGATAGCACAAAATTCAAATAAAATTGCAATTACAAGCAATGGAAACATAATTTAGAGACTAGCTAGTAGGTACAAAATATTTCAAATTATATGCAAATTGAGAGGAACAATATCACAACTTTACAACATATACTATAGCTAGTTTCCATATTAACTTAAAATAGTACTCCAAGCCAACCCAAAAAGAAAAAAAATACTACTAGTTGTATCAATCTTCTCAAGGAACTAGAAGTATAACCTATACTAAGTAGACTCTATCTATACACTAAAGCACAAAATCTCTTCTTTTCTATACTATAAAAAAAAGAAGTATATATACTAGAAAGTGTGCTTTAAAATTTTGTTACTTCAATTTTGTCTCCACTTCTTTTCTCCTATGATAGGTTGTATCAAATTGGGTCCTCCGACTTGGGCCAGAAGGCCTCACACGATATAAGAGTATCCCTAACTTCCTTTTATCTTTTCAGCTATCAATACGAGACTTTCTGGTATTCATGTTCCTAGATTACCTGTAACAAAATCTGGTAATAGTTGAGTCGGAAATCGCTTATTCCCACTCTGAAAATCAATGTTTTCATATCCCATTCTATTGTAATGACTCCCCATTTCAGACCTACTTCCCAAGTCATTAGAAAGGTAATTTTGTTGGCTCACTGGCATGGCTAGGTTTTCAGAAGGAGGAAGTCCTAAAGTAAGAGAGACACCATTATTTCCATGAAAATTCGCGGTCATTTGTTGATCATGAGGATCAAACCTTCCAAAATCTCCCATCGCGTATGCTGCCATTAAAGGATTAGTAAACCCTTTATTTGATGATTCTCTAGCTTTGGCTTCCATGTCAACAGATGAAAGAATACTACTTGGAGAAAACTTGTGCATGTCATTTCTTTGCTTTTTTGCGTTGTTTTCAATATGATCAACAGTAGTAGTAGTAGTATTATCCATGTTGAATGAACCAAGGAAGGAGAAATTGTGAGCATGATGAAGTGAAGCACCTGCAGTAGGGGAAGTTGAAATAGTTGAGGTAGAAATTTCTGCTTGAGTAGTAGTAATACCATCTTGTAATAAGCTGCTAGTAATAATTGGATGTTTCTCTTCATTTGCAGCACTTATATTGGTCTCTTTGTTTTTGTTATCTCCTGAAGTATTAGTACTGTTTTGTTCTTGATTCTTCACTTCTTCCAAGTACATTTCTTCTACCATTGGCTTCCATAATCGAACTCGAGCATTTATGAACCAGTTAGAGACCTGCATTTTCATATATTAAGGATTTTTTTATAAAGAAAAGAAAGGAACTAATCCAAGAATTATAGTAAAATGTGTGTCTAAGAACCTGGCTCCTTGTTAGCCCCGTTTGCTTAGCAAGCATGATTTTGTCTGAATCCTTTGGGTAACTGCAATATAAAAATATATTAAGAAAAAAAACATTTTTATAGTAGTTAAAAACATACTCCTATATTAGAGAACTAGAATGGGAGAATTCAGAATTTAGAATAATGTGATCTTATTATATACATGCACATATTTTATTTTTTGTGTGTATGCATATATAGGTTGAGTTAAAAGTAAGTGTCTTTTTAACCCTCCAAACGAAAGTTTCAAAATAACTGGTGTTGCTCTAAAAATCACTGAATTTGTTCCTAATGGACATGTTAAAACCATATAAAAGACACTAAAAATATAGGACGACATGCGTATGACGCAAAAATTGGTTAGAATAATCAATATTCTATCTACTAGTAGATATTTTTCACATTGTCTGAAGTTAAATTTTTCAAAGAAAAAAATAGTTTAGGAGTACTCACGGATGAAGAAAATGCTCGAAAAGCCAAGCACGAAGGACAGAGACAGCTCTTTCAGGTAAACCTCTTTGGGGTCTCCAAGCATTTGGTTGCATCATTCCTAGCTGTTGCAGCGCGCGTTGTTGCCTTAGATGATGGTCCACAAATTTGAGTCTTGAGCCTTCAATTTTCCCTACTAAGCCTTCCTCTTCACCTAAACTCTTGCTCGTCGCCTTTACTTGCTCAGCAATTGCATCCTTTAGGCATCTGAATTGCTTCGAAATTGCATGCAAAGCTAATTGAGTGTATGATTTGGCTGAACCAATTCCTGCTACTTGCTCAAATGATGATACAATTATTTGCATTTGGTGATGGTACTGTCTGTACCTTTGCTCCACCTGAACAAAAACAAAGGTAATATTAAACTTTTACCAATCTGTCGTTTATCTTATGTTGGCTACTATTGAAATTAAAGAATTTTATTTCAGTTAAAAGATCATATATATATATATATTCCAAGTGAGAAATAAATTGAGTATTATATTTTGCAAAATTTTGTAAACTATCGAATTTTTGAGAGTCATTAGATGGAGGACACATCTGAGTGGACATTATGCGTGGTGTAAAAAAGGTGAATAAGAGATAGTGGTTTGAATTTTGGTGCAGCGGAAGACATTTCAGGTTCGTAGCTAACTTTGGTGTATTATCTTTATAGCTTTAGTTGGACCCGCAGAAGAAAATTTAAGAGCCACACATTGTCAGTTTGTTTTAATATCAACAGAAACCGCAACGTACGTGATTGGTCTCTTGTTGGAAACTCTTGTTCTTCAACTAATTAACAAAATCTGTACATTTCATTTACCAACTACTATTGTTGCAAACATATATAAATCAACAGTTTCATCCATTCAATTTTTTATGAGAAGAAAAAGTTAATTTTTTTAAAAAAATTACAGTTTTGAAAATAAAATTTTTAAATATATGTCGAATTCAGTAGTTTTAGTCTTAAGAATCCGAAATTCAGGATCATACCTCTTCAAGCATGGCAAGAAGCTTGGCTTTTTTCATTTGAAGTTCTTGTCTTTGAGCAGTTGTAAGCTCAACAGCAACTTCATTTTTCTGCCTGCTGCTACTTTCACCACCACCAGAACTATTAGTGTTGACATCACTAGCCAAAGGCATTGATTCTTTATTCATTGAATTATCTTTCTTTTGATCATCTCCTTTGATGCTTTTTCCAACAATATTAACAACTTCATCAAGAAGCTCTTGTGCAGCTTTCAGATACTTAGATCCTAAAACCATGTTGCTAGAACTTCCATCTAATGTTCCTCTAATAGTAACATTATTTGTCCTTGGTGATGAGGATGAAATATTGTTATTGAAACTAATTTGCTGTTGTTGCTGAGGAGAAAGGCTTAGAGATAGACCGCCTTGCTGTTGTTGCTGCTGTCGGTGTTGTGGTGTCGGAATCGGCCTCTGAAACGCCAATTGAGACGCCAAGTCCGTGGTGATCCCGCCACATGACGTGGCAGAAACCCCCGTCGACGATGGTACTATCACCTGCTGAGATTGATCTTGGTTGTTCCACATACGCTGTAAAAGTCCATGATGATTGATCTGATCGTGCAAACTTACTGCCGGAAGAGGCACACCGACAAAGTGCTGATGTTGCAGCGGCGCGTGTTGTATACTCGCATGGCAAAGCGCGTTGCTTCCTGCTGGTGAAGAATTCAGGAAAAGTAACTGCTGCTGGTTCTGGTGCTGCTGCTGCTGCTGTGTGTCAGAAGTAGTGTAGCCTTGCATATAATTGTTAGGGTTCATCAAATAAAGCGTCTGAATATTATTATTATTATTACTATTCCCATGATTATGATGTTGTTGATGATCAGCTTGTATATTATTATCCGAGGTTCCTTGATAGTACATATCTGCAAAAAAAATTCTTTCTTCTTCGGATTTCTCCTTTTATCTATAACAGTACCTGCAAACAGAAAGTAACAAAGAAGAAAAAGCTTCAAATAAGTCCACACAAACATTTTTATAAATAAAAAGAAGGGAATTCTTTATAGTGAAAAATTAAAATTTATTTACAGAGATCTTCAACTATAAATAAAAAAAAAGAAGAGGAAAATGATATAAAAGAAAGAGAAAGAGATGAAAGGAGCTTTAGCAAAAAAATCAGTCACTCACACATACACACATGCAACTAACTGTCTATCTTCGGGTGGTAGCTCTCTAAGCTTTGAGAAGTTGCCTTCTTGTCAGACTGATCTATATTTTTCTCTCTGCATACTCATCTCTTCAACCACAAAAAGGAAATATGAATAAAGAGATGTGGGGTTAACCCCCCTACCCCCATTCTTCTATCAACCCACCCACTCCACACTACAGGACAAATTAGAAAAGAGAAAAAAAATTGATACTTCAGATTTTTTTTTTATTCACTATTTGAAGAGGATGATAGAGAGTAATAATTAATTATTGAGACTTGAAAGTTGAAAGGTGCGTATTTACTTTTTTTTGTTTCGGTAGATTGTGGAGTCAGTAAGGGGAAACATTTTTGTTCTCCTATAGAATTTATGGACAAGTCATAGCTAATTTATTTATAAAACGTTCCAAGCTAATTGAATTTTCTTATAATTCATCTTTATTTTGTAGCTAAATAAAGTTAGTATAGAATTTTTTTATTTAGCTACAAAATTTTATACATCGTCAATTTCTTGTTTTTTAGTACTCTCCAATTTTAATTTGTTTGTACTATTTTGATTTGACACATAATTTAAGAAAAAAAATATATATATATTTTAATCAAATACTTCAAAATATTTTTTAATATTTGAGATTTATGTGGAAATTTGGAATCAAATAGTTGCTAAATAGGAAAAGAGATTTTTCTTTAAAAAAAAGTTGACTAAGTAATGTGATGAGTAAGAAAGTCTCTCTTTCTTCTTAAAAGTTTACTTATATTAGCGTGACGCAATGGTACAATGTAAAGTTACAGGTAAATTTGGCTCCCAATTTACTAGCGGAATGGATGTACAATATAGCTTGTGCATATGTTAAAAGTCTATTAATATTAGTACTAAGGAGAGTGACAACAAGTCAAACATTGACAAATAAAAATGATCGAAAAAATATATTTCATTATTCACTCTTGCAAAAATAACAGTAACATATTAATATAATTTCATAAGTGAATTTTGATATTACTATTATATTTACGAGATAAAAGAAACTATTTTCGATTGAAATAAAGGTGTGTGGTGGGAAAGGGGTATTTTAAACGAGGAAACGTCCACTCCGACCACAGGTTGGGTAGGTAGGTAATAATTGATCGTATAAGATGCCTTCCCTTTTCTTTCATCCTACTACTACTTATAATTAACTTTATTTAATTTATTTCTTTAATAATTTAGTCCTCCTTTTCTTACAATTTATTTCTTTATTAATTTAGTCCTCCTTTTCTTATATATATATATGAACTCATATATAATTTATTTCCTTTAGTTTGCGGGAATATAATGCGTATCACTAATTTATCTGATATACTGCTGTCCATTAATATTATTATTAGAAATATTAAATATGTGCCATTTTTTCATTATTTAACTTTCCTTTTATTTTGATTGAAACTTAAACTTTGACCTTTATGATCAATGCTAGATTATTTAGGTAAGTACTAATTAATGTAATACCAAGAAAAATTAAAGCCCACTCTCTAGAAGGAAGACCAAGAAATGAAAGTAGACTGCTTTGTGTATTGAATATATATACTTCCACCATTTATTTTTACTTGTTTAATTTTAATTTTTATGGATCCTTTAAAAAAAATGATTGACATAAACATTTTATAACAATACTCCTACTAATGGATGTATATCTTTTGGTAATGGAAAAAAATTTGAAAAATAAATAATTAACGTTGAAGGTAAAACATGACTTTTTTAAAAAATTTTTTAGTAAATTTAATAAGTAAAAGTAAACGAAGGTAACATTAAAAATAGACTTTCTGAGATAATAACGATTAGTAAAGTGATTAATTGTGAAACCAATTGAAGAAAAATGTACTGCTAATCTTTATTGGTTTCATCTAAATAGCTTTGTTCAGATGAATATAACTTAAAACTTATGGTACAGTATATATTTTTGATGTCTAATTAAGTACTATACTAAATATAACTTAATTACCTAAAATCCTTGTAATTTTCCGTACTATCTAATCCATTTAATAGTCTTAAGACTTTTTGGCTATGGTGCCCACCCTCAAGGTTCGTAGGCCTTAATTAATTCTCATCTAATTTTGTTTGCTGAACGCAAATAAGATTAAAGAAAAAAAAACACTAATTAATTCATATTTGCATCAAAATATCAGTTTATTTTTCTACATCACTTGACTGAGAAAACAGCATGATATGGCTGCTTAGGCAGACTCTTGCCAGATTATTATTATCATTAACTTTGGTAACGAAAAGCATGTTTGAATGTTCTTACTATAAAAACAAAATCTAAAATTAGTTACGAACTTCATTGCTAATTTAACTAAACAGTGAGGGACAGGTGTCTTCGCGAGCCGTTGCCTCTCAACTAATTGTCTAGTCTTTTACATTAGCTTCTCATGTACTTGGTTTAGAATAACAAATTGATCAATATTTTAGTTTATCAATTGGAGTCAAGCTTATATATAGTATAAAAAAGAATCATTGTGGGCTACACCTATTATAGGAGTGCTAGTCCTGAGCTCCTGGAGAATAGGAAGGAAACCAAGGGTATAAATGCCCTAATTAAATACAAAACTAGTGTCATATAGTGGCGAATTTAGAATTTTTAGAACATGAGGGCATCACTAAAGAGTATTCCGTGGAAACTAATCCCTAGTCCTCTAGGTAAACCTTCAACCAAGTGCACCGCTTAGTCTTATTGTAATATGGACACCAACAGATAATGTTATACAAATTTTAGAAAATATTGTGAAAAATCACAAATGAATGTCCTTCAATTTTTACCTATAAATTTGTCCGTGGTGCTAGGCGTACATGACCCTTTGAGACAAACAAAAACGACCATGTGTTGTGACTTGTGATGATGATAATGTTGGGTATGTAGCAAGAGTTAATGGGAAATTGAGGGAAGATGAAAGAGGAACTTGGAAAAAGTTGGGAACTTGAAAAGTCCTCTTATGCTTTATTGAAAAGACATTTGTCCCTCATCGGTGGTGGAAAGAAAAATAAGAGAGTTTAAATATAGAAACACTCCTATTTATTGTTAAAAGGGTTGGAAAGAGGGACCCCTCGCGCCGTCGTCGTCGCTAGGCTCAGCTTTGGCTTTGGAAAAATGATCCCATTTTATTTAAATTTCCCGCAGTGACTGTTCTGAAAAGGTTGCAACTTTCAGAAACAGCCATGACCGTTTGAAAGGTTGCAAACTTTCATGAATGGTCGTGTGGATTCTGAAAGGATTGCAACCTTTCGGAACCAGTTCCTCTTGCCTATAAATACATTGATTTTTCAGATTTATTCCTTACGAATTTTTCTGATTTCTTCTTCTTCTGCACAAAATTTCTTCGTGTACTTTACTGTTGTTGAGTGGTTCGCTGACACCAGCGTTTTGGGTATCAATACACTGGTGATTGAGATCATTCTATCCTGGGAGGACATATTCCAAATCAAACCTCGGATACTAGAGGGGAATAATTTCCTTAAGGGGACACTGTGCATTCAGTGGGCTTGATCTTTTTCTGATTCTGTTTTTTCCAAATTGTGGTACGTTTATTACAGATTTTAGTTTTGTCAATTAATTTATGTTCATCTATTCTTACTGGTTTATTAAACTTTGGTTACTTTGTGTTTCTGCAAAATTTATTGAAATCAGTAATTCTGATTTTTTATACACAGATTGATAACAGATAAGGCTGATGGTCCTCATCAATAAACAAGGATTTTTTCATTTTTAATAAGAATAGTTCAATTTGAGTTTTATTATGTACAAAAAAAAGTAAAGTTACTTAGTCGGACCTAATGAAAGTAACAAATGTGGATGGATGGATGGTCCCAAGCGGCGTCGGAGAGTATAATGATTTAATTGAAGGAAATTATGACTCCAAATTTATAGGCGAAGTAGACATGAGTAGTCTGATCCAAATGACTTTTTTCGGTTTTACGTTCGATGTCTAAAATCTGTATTGGAATTCTGATTACCTTCGAATTGTGCACGACAGGGTTCATTTGGGATGGCGTTTTCAACAAAATTTTCTCCATGTACAGAGTTTAAACCTGAAATCTCTTATTAAGAGTGAATCAGTTTCACCATTACACCACAGTCCACGTGATGGTTGATCCAAATGACATACTAATTTGTTGAGTTTGACTTTTCTGTTGAGTATATACATAGCAAAAGTTTGACTAGATCTATTTAAGCCTCCACAATAGAAGACTTAAATCCCTCTCGGTTCCCTATAGGATATGTGATTGTTGAAACAATATTGTATAGCTTTTACTCTTACTTAAAAGTACTACTGAACTATCTACTACAGTCTACAAGTAGTAAATTTATGACTTTTTTCTGCAAGCTGATCCAATAAATACCTAGCTACATATCCAACTGACAAAAAATAAATTAATTCAATACCTAACTGCGAGGCTTGACATTTGAAACGTACGATATCCAATCAAATTAAACAATGCATTTAACTTCCAGTTTAACACACAAACAGTTAGTACTTCCTCCCTTTTTTTTTATAGTTGTCATGATTTTCTCTTTTTAGAATAAAATGATAAGAACTTTTACTAATATTTTATAATGTATTTTTTTATCATATTGATATGCAAAAAATTGCAATTGATAGTACTTTTTGTATAATTTTTTGAATATCTAAATTTTGTTTTTAAAATATCAAATTAATGTAATCTAATTTAACTTTGAAAATTAGTCAAAGTTGACTTTCGTCAACCTGACAACTAAAAGGGACGGAGGAAGTACAACATCAAAATTTTGAAAAAACTAATACGAAAAGGTTAAGTTTTCAATTCCTTTCTCTAAATGGATTGGCTACTTTTTTTAAGTTTATACGTTGATAGAGTTTGGGATATACTCCGGTGCATTATTTTCTCACTATGCAGGGTCTTGGGGAAGGATATATCGGACCGATCACAAGGAACTATATATTATATGCAGTCCTATCCTACATTTAATTTGTAAGAGACTTTTGAGATTTGTTTTAGTTTCTTTCAACTGAAAACAACCCTGGTGTAAGTCAGGTTGATGTATAGTCTATGAGTTTAATTCCATATATGACATATATAGTACGTAATCAATTTGTCATGTACAAGACAAGGTCAACTTTTCATTAATCCAACACCTTGATATAAATTCTTGAAAGCCTGTAAAGGAAAAAGGCAGTGCGGTAAATAAAATTGACCTACTGGCTAGTATAATGTTATATATTATTGATTGACACTAGATATACGTGCTTGTAAAATTAGTATATATATTAAAAAGGCAGTGCGGTAAATAAAATATTCGTGTTAATAGGGTTTAGGGAAGGGTTACTTCCAGTGGCGGAGGCAGCATGTAATGAGGGGGGTCATCCGACCCCGTCGGCGAAAAATATTACTATTTATACATGGTTAAAATTATTTTTTAGATATGTATAATAGATGTCGAACCCTCTTCCACTAGTTCGTGTGTTTACTTTTCAGATTTTGAACCCCCTTGTTAAATTTTCTGGCTCCGCCACTGGTTACTTCAAGGGGTATGATATATACAATTATCCTTATACAAACATTGATGACTGCTTTAACGATTTAAATTTGTAACTTATAAATCACACAAAAATATTACAGTTACTTCAAGTCTGCCTTCAAATATAAAATTGAAAATTAAAAGAAGGGAGCGGATGATGCTGCAGATAACATATTCTTGAATCTCTACTGGAGAATGATTATATATCAGATATATTCTATTCTTAATAATATCTTAATTTTCCACTGACAGATAAAAAAGATCGTATATATGTATATTTATGTTGCTATCGTACAAGGACATAGAAACGTGACAATTTGCATGGACCATTAATCAATTTAGAGAAAAAGACAAAGGTTAAAATATTCCAAAATATCACATCCCAACACTCAATTTTTACCTAGTTCACAACTTTATTTAAAGAATGGAAAAGGGTCAAAATTGTCCCCGATTTATATGAAATAGATCATTTATATTCTTTGTTACATTTTGGGATAAAAAATGCCCCTGTTGTTATCCTAAGAGACCACAAATACTCTCAAGAGTTAACACCCCAATTTTTTGTTGACGTGGCAAGCCACTTGGGACTAATCCTTCCACCTAAGCGTTGCCAACTAGGATTCACTACAAAACTAGACCTTTAGCGGCAACAACAGTCGCCACAAAAGCCCAAAAAATCGTCACTAAAAGTTTTTAACATTAAATTCTAATTTTGTGTTTTTTTCTTCATTATTTTTAAAAAACCAAATATGATATCGATTAAGTAGGAGTTTGAAGACACTATATGTTTTATTTTTATGTCATATGTAAATGTATAAAATGTACAATGATGCATTATATATATATAGTAGGAGATTTGAATCGAGAAGTAATTTTGATTATTTTTCGTAATAATGTTGGATGTTTTTAATATGGATATTGCAAGTTATTTATTTTAGAAAATTAGGTCGCAATCGAAAATTAATTATCATATTTTTTTGTTGAAAAAATAGGTTTTACTAGCGAATGGTTGTTGGAGCCTTAGTCGCCACTAAAAATCACTCACAACCTTTAGTGGCAATATTTTGGGATTTTGTGGCGACTTTGTCGCCACTAAAAGTCAAGTTCTTTTGTAGTGAATCTTAGTTGGCAATGCTTAGGTGGAGGGATTAGTCCCATGTGGCTTGCCACGTCACTAAAAAATTGGGGTGCTAACTCTTGAGGGTATTTGTGGTCTCCTGGGATAACTGTGGGGGTATTTTTGATCCCAAAATGTAATGGAGGGTATAAGTGATCTATTTCGCATAGTTCAGAGACAATTTTGACCCTTTTCCGTTGAAAGAATCAGATGTAAACACAAAGTCCTTTTCTCAGCTATTTTTTTTACTTGATATAAATTACACATGCGCCAGTCTGCTGACTCCAAAATATATAATTACTGTCCTATATTTCAAGTATAAAATACGGGGATGATTCTCAGATGATCATTTAACTACTTTTTACTTTTCTTTTTTATTTTGATTTGTCATAACTTTCTCACATAATAATTAGGGATAAGGGTCTGAAAACTATTCCAATTTTGGTCGAATTTGTTGTTGCGATACTAAACTTTCATATGACCTACTACCTCCCTAGACTATTTAATACTGTATTTTTACCCCCTGAACTATTTAATAGTGTATTTTAAAGGTATATATGTGCCCACGTGGACACATTACTATTTATAATTTTACATTATATTTTATGTCCACGTGGGCAAATATATATATTTAAAATACGGTATTAAATAGTCTAGGGAGATAATAAGTCCTCATGAAAGTTTAATATCGCAACAACAAATTCGACCAACGTTAGAATATTTTTCAGATTCTTATCCCTAATAATTATTATGATTAAGTGATCACCTGAGAAATAACTTGTAAAATATGATACTCATGATCAAACAATGTTTAAGAACCAATACTCATCTATATTTTTCAATTGATACGGCTAGTACCTATAATTCATATAAAAAAAAATTGATATAATGAGGTGGAATATATGGACGTGCAGAAAAATTCAAGATTTTTTAAATATAATTCAGTGTTTTGTGATGCCAAATGTGCCACATCACTTTAAATCACCATCAACCTCGTGATCTATTGTTTATATATATATATATATAGTAAATAATTATTCTACAAAATAAAGGTAGTTGCTCAATTTAAATCTTATTGCATTATTGTATGCGACAGCATTTTTTTCCCAACTTTTTTGGTCAAATTAATTCTTTTAGACTGGACTTTAGTATTCATTGCTCGTTAATTGAAGCAGAAAAATATGGAAAAGTCAGTATGTTTATTAATTTCAATGGTAGCTGTAGCCTGTACAGATTTGGTCCATTAATAATTATATTATAAAGCAAAAAATATTACAATTTTGAAATTTCAAAATGGATATGTTTTTGGTCAAATTAAGTATTCTAATTTCAAATTAGTAGGATGCTTAATAATAATATCTATAGAAGTTTTTTTTAATTTGAATTAAAAAAAAGAAAAGAGAAAGGTTTCAATTTTTTTTAAAACTCATCTAATATGTATTTATGAGCCTTTTAATTTCATTCTCATTTTTTGGTGTTGTTTAATTACAGTTTCATCTAAACAAAAAATTTGAATAATTTTGTTAGTTAAGAGAGATAGGGATGAATTCCCATTAATGATTTCATTTTTAAATTTTATACAACGCTAAGAAACAAAAAAAAATAGGGGTCCAAGGAAAAAAATAAACAATCGACTCCAACTTCTTAGAGCTGGATTGGGTCAATGCCATTAAATAGTTGATAAATTTTAAGTGTTTGAATTGATTTTACAAATATATAATTACGTGTTTAGACAAAAAATATTGAAGATATATGTAATTAATATTTTGGTTTTAAAATATTAAGAATAAAATAATAAAAAGAAATACGTATAAACATAAAAATTATATATTAGAAGATCGAGTTACAACTTTGACTGATTTTAACTTGTAAATACCTTAGAATTTACTAAATACACAAATAAATTTTAAAAAGTACTTATTAGTCAATTAGCTTATAAACTAGGCCAAATGCCCTCTTAGTCTTTGACAAAAGTCTCGAGTATTTATCCACTAATTTCAAGAGTTCAATTGAAATTTTATTTGATAAGATTGCATGGTCTTGAGTATTTGTTCACTAATTTCAAGAGTTCCTATTAAAAAAATTGAATTTTGCAACAAAATTTATTTATAAAAGAGAAGGACAGAAACAAAAAGATGTAAAATAAAATGGTGACCAATGGAGTATATACAAGTGATAGAAAGGTTAAAGGAGTTGATGTAGCAAAGGTTTTTAGGCACACAAAAGTAGTCATAATGCGTGTCATAGTACCATACGATGTTCTCAAAGCTAATATCATCTCTACATATAATGGTCAAAGAAATGATGGCATAAGTGATAAGTGGTCCACAAAAACACACAAAGTCAAGTGATTAAAAACAAAGAGAGGCCCACCTAGCGGGGTTAACATTGTTAGTCACGTAACTAGGAGCGTTCGATATTTGAATTAAGGCATCTCCAACTCTATTTTTTATTTTACTTTTCAAATATAGAGTTTTTTATTTTTTTTAGATAATCAACTTTAACTCAATTTTCTATTTTACTCTCTAAAAAATATTTTTTTTCTTTATTATTGTATTATTATTTTTATTTTTTTATTTCATAATATAAATCATTTCTTCTTTTTGCAAATAATCACTCTATAATCTTTATGTAATACAATTTTTTTTTTCAAATTCTTCATTTAATATTAAATTATATTTTAATCTAAATTTCTAAATAACATAAACTGCAATAAACATTATATATAATACATATTAACGAACAATTCAAATAAAAGTAAAAACATCATAAATATTGTATCATTATAAAAATTATTTTAAATTTTACATAAATACTCAACTTTCAAGACTATTACGTTACTCTCATAAATGTTCTATTAATGTATTACGGAGTTCAAAATGAGCATTTTTTGTCCTTATTTTTTCAGGTGTAGCTAAAAATTATTTAAATTAACAATTTCATCTTATATTCAATTATTCCGTACTAATTTACTTTCCCTATTCCATTTTGAACTATAACATCAAATATTTTCATGCTCATTAAAAAGTTTAGTTTAATAATTTATCACTATAACATAAAAGTAGATTGTTTGAATTATAAAGACTTAACTAGAATATAATAGAAATAATATTAAAATAATCAAAAAATAAAATAGAGAGGTGAATAGTAGTTCTCCAATAGTTCTCCAAATTTGGAGAACTACTAGTCACCTCTCTATAATTGAAGAATAGAGAGTGAAATAGAGAGTGCTTGGAAAATCCATTCTCTATTTTACTCTCCAAATATAAAGAATAGAGAGTAAAATAGAGATGAATTAGAGATGGTCTTAGAGTTCTATTGATTTGAATTCACATGATTTATTTTGGAAAGTCACTTTTTATAGAGGATTTTTTTCTATATTTAGAGCTCGAAATCAAAATCTCTTCAGAGAATAATCTCATTTGTCTTATGGTATGAAAGTTGTTATTCGCACGTCTTTGATCTCGTAGTCGTGATAGTGATGCTTCCTAATTCCTATCCTTCATTCATTATATTTACTTCCTTTATCTAAATTTATATGGAAGAATTTGATCGAGTACATTTTTTTTAAATAAATACATTTTAAAAATGTATATTAAAATAAATTATAACGTATGACTAAATTTTCTCATCAAAGGCAAGATAATAAGTTCAAAATTATATATATATTAGTTTTATTTTGCAATAGTAAGTTGTTTTTTTGGAACAATATAAAAATAAAAGCGTGTCACATAAAATAGATCGGAGGAGCACAATTAATATAAGAAAATTTAGAGATAGTAACGTTATTCGCTAGGGATGTAAAAGATTGAGATTGACAATCTGGATTCGTGTAACCATCCATTGATGTGTAGTATTGAAATCCTAAGAAAAATAAATAAGAACTCTTAAAAACAAAACAAAAAAAATTAATATAATATCAGTACGTACAAATAAAGATTGACAATTCGAATTTCATAATCACCTAACAATAGTCAGTAGAATATGGTGACTTGTTTGTTAAAGAAAAAATTTCAAGTCTTCATATAATGGAGTCGATTAACGACCTAAAACAAACATACAAAGACGTTGTATTTTATTAATTAGTTAGTTTCTCTCGTAAGACATAGTGTCCTTTATATTCTCTTATACACTCAGCTATGAGTTAGCCACATTATACTTATCTAGTACAGTTTACATTTTTTCGTGTAGTTTGTGAGTTGTCGCACAACAAGCAGGTTTCCACAAAGTGTTCACCCGATAGGCAGAGGCTGTGGCAGAAATTGTGGGTTTTGGGGGGTTCTAAAAGAAATAATCCAGAAACATCAAGATGAGCCCTTCTTTTCGAAAACTAAAATTATTGTTATGTTTGTCCGTTTCTTTCTTTGTTTGTTTTATCCTTTGTCTTCTTATTTCACCAAAAAATATTTTTCAACAATTAGAAAGGGGGGACTTACTACTCAATTGTAAATTATTGATACTACAGTTTGATGGCGTCTTTTAGTTAACGGCCAATTCCCAAGAAAACAACAGTAAATAAAGTTTTTTATGGAAGTACTGGTTATATGTATAATATACCACCAAAAAATATAACGAAACTATGTGATATATGGACGACACAGCCAACACTAGCAAATAATTGAAATTATGTGGAAAAAAAAAAAGTGGCCCCTTTTGCAATCAATTCAATGGAGGCACTTTTTAGCAGCCTAGTTCCCACATGTATACATGACAAGGGATATGAATTTACATGTAACTTTATGGATATGTGGGTTTTTAGATTGATGCTAATTCAACAATATTGTAATGTATTTAATACTCATGTCTAAAGACTAGTTTACATCACATGTTTTGTGGTAATCAATGGTGTGCGTAGAGGTCTCATCTTCCATTTTCTCGTTTTCATTGAATTAGGTCTAACGTCCATTTTATTAATATACTCAAATGAAATTGATAAGAACTACATTGAAACTAACTATATCTCTTTCTTGAGTTAACTTTACTCATCATCGATCTTAAGGACTTTAGGAGTCTGGGGGTTCTAAATTAATTTTGTTTGTGAGTTCAAATATTAATATACATATATTTATTTAATTTTCTAATACAAATATAGGGTCTACGAAAAGCTAGTAGATTAATCCGAACTCATGATCCCCCACTTAGCTCCGCCTCTGCCCTCCCCCACCCCACACCTATTCTTTCAATGTTTTATTTTCTAAGTCTAATGGAATTCATAGGTATAAGAACAAGTCTTATTAAATAGAGATTATTGTATTTTTCTCCGACCATAAATAGATTGTTAATATAATATAGAAAGACCATTATTAGACTCTCCTTTTTAATTTTCTTTCAATAGTCCAACTTATTCAAAAAAAATTGTTTGCCTACATGTGTGGTTTCAATTTTTCTGGTGATTCCAAAAATAATTTTGATATATGATTTTCCACCCCGAATAAAAAGAAGAAGACGGAATGATCGAGTGTGATAAATATGAGAACATAAACATATAAGGTGAATATATAGTGATATTGTATTAGCTAATCAAAGGTTGAAAATAGTATTCATGCAAGAGTACTTGCTAATAGTCCAAACTTTATAGTTTTATTACTATAAAACAATTTTATATTATTATTAAATTAATTATATTGAAATAATTATTTTTTTCCGAGCGTAGGGGGGGGCCTAAAGAACGTGGTACTGTGCACGCGTCAACTTGCAACAGCGTTATCTTAGACAAGGTGGGTACCACAAATAGATGGATGATAGTTGAGGTGGGACCCTCAAGGCACCATTGCAATTTTTTAGGCTTTCTTTTGGTGGGGCCCAACGTTTTCTATTATTTCAATGGATTACCCAATCAGATGGAGTTTTTAATTGTCGGTAGCGACTGCATTGCGTGGCATCATATTTCCGCAAACATACCATATACTTATTTATATTCGATATTTATCGTCAATCAATAAATTATTTATTTCGTATACATTCAAAGAATAACTATTAAAAAAAATTTCATAAATATATGTAAAAAAATTGTTTTTATATATATTTAATGCATCCATTGTTTTTTCAAATGTATGCACTAATGTATTTTGTAGTAGGATAATTCTGCTGTATTTAGTTGACACTTTGGCTAATTAAGTCCATAATTTTCTGATAATGACATTTTTGCACTCTTTTCTTAATAATTTTGGTTTTTGGCAACTAAAAACTACTGCTTAATTCTCCCATATGGGATAAATAATACTTGTTCGTTTCCATTTATTTGACATTTTGGCTGCTTTTTGAAAAAAGAAAAAGTTACTACTCCTTAGAAAACATTCAAATAGCTTCCTCTATACTTTGTTTCCAAAAAAAATTTAAAAAATTTAGGTGCATGGCGTGCCAAAACTCAAGATTCGAAGCAATCTTAAGAGTTTGTTATAAATTAGGGCATTGGGGGTGTGCCGTCTACAAAGCTAGAGAAGGGAATAGTAGGGCTACAAAAATTTACTCATATTATATATTTTTATCAATCTAATAAATATACGATACACATATATATCAATCTAATAGTTAAGTTGTATTGGTATGAAGAAAAATGTGTTTGATAAAATAAGTGAATTTTTTTACTTATTTTTATATGTAAATCTTAAAAGCATTTATATATAATTCAGATCAGTAATCATAAACCCTGAGCAACACAAGAGAAGGAAAAGTTTGTTGCATAAAGACATTTACGCTTAAAAGATAAAATACATTTCTAAAAAAAAAGAGTGAATGAGAAAGATAAGGATAGAATATGTTTCTCAATTCCCAAGTTAAGTCAATATCAACGACGAAGTTATTCATAGAAAGACATAAGTCAATATATTGTTGACTTACATATATTTATTTTATCGATTTAGGAATATTCAACATCATTATCATTATGGTAGAGATTTAAAACCACAAAGTAATTAGCTAGAGAATACTAGAAAACTAAGTACCACACGTAAACCATCGTCTCCTTTTATTCTCGTACGTATTAGGCTAGCATTGTCTTTTTTTGGTCTGCTAATATGTTATGGTGATTGGTGGGGATTAAAATGAAAAGATTATTATGTTATGATTGATATTAAAGAGATTGTTTTGCGGTAATTGATAAAGAAAATATTTTAAAAAGAAATTTGTCTTTAAATAGTTTAATTCAATGTTTCACTTCATTAATAAAAAAAAAAAAAAGAAGTTTGTGGATATATTGATCGTACTTTCATGATATACATGTCTGTAGTCCGTTTCTTTTCTGTACCACTCCTTATTTATTACTACTACATTTTTTTTAAGTGTATAGCTTAATAGGATAGAACTTTGTGAGTTGACTTTTAGAATGGTTAATAGACGTTACTAGCTATAGTAATTCACATATTTTAATTCATATTCTATTCTTTATAAAACAATACACAATTTAATGTCGCAAAAACATACCTACATTAGTTATATCGCGATTTATTTTCTTACATGACCAACCAAACACTATATTAAATATGTTGAATTTTGCTATTACATTAATTGTTCCAATACCACCGCCAAAAAACCCCTTATGGTTTCTTCTATTGTCAATTTATTTATAATATTTGGAAATTAAGGTTGATATAGAGACAAAAGCCTTTTAAAAATGGTTTTCTTATCACATCAAGGGAAAAAAAAGGGGGGGAAAGGGGATGGTACTTTAAAAAGGAAAATTAATTAAATTGAAAAGGAAAAGTAATAAGTAGTGATTAGATTAATTAGTTATAACGATGTGGTTCATGGTGCATTTTCTCGAAACATTAATTAACAATTACTATCAGCATTAGTATTTGATGCTGCATGCACTTGTAGATTGTGGATAGTTAAGTTAATTAAGGGTTAATTTAATCTCACTTTTTTAGAAAAAAGAGTGGAAGATTAGTTCCCATTAATCTCCTTAATCTAACAAAAGTGGTTGGAGATTAGTCTTGTTTTGGGTCCCATTTTGATGATAATGTCATATTATTATTATTATTATTATTATTGCTTCATGAATCATTGTGGGCCTTAATTAAAATGTTGTTTGTGACTGATTAGGTGGTAAGTTGGCGAAATCAACAGCAAGATTATCAAGTCCAAAAGAATAATACATCATCTAAACTTTCCCACCGCTATGTCAAGGTCAAGACCCATCCATTTATTGATTCCGTTTTATTTTGATTGGTTTAACACCGTCTATTTGATACCTTATATTATTTAGAGAAAAAAGTCTGAAATATATTCGAACTTTGACTGAAATTAGTCTCAAACTTTGGACAGGACCTATTAGCCCATGCACTATTTAATAAGTGTATTTTAATGATATATAAGTGCTCAGCTAGGCAAATAACTATTTATAATGATACAATATTTATGATGTACACGTAGCACTAATATATCATTAAAATACACTATTAAATAGTGCAGAAATAATAGGTCTTTCCCAAAATTTGATATTATTACAACAATTTCGATCAAAGTTCAGATATATTTCAAACTTTTTTCCTTATTATTTACTTATTTACTGTCCACTTTTTTGTTATATGTGAAACTCTATAATAATATCCTGAAATTTCAATTTTGAATCATGAAGCTTGACAATAAACGATTAATTTTTTATTATATTAGTGAATTTTACTATTTGCATGACTTTTAAGGAAAATTTTTGGGACATTTTAACCTGTGGCCTTAATTAGCTTGTAACTTCTTTCCCGGCATCACTTTCCCTTACTAATTACCAAATGACATGTAGTGTATACATGAGATCTCAAACCTTTAAAGTAGTGTTGAAAAGACTTTTTAACAGTATGATCTTTAACGGTAAAAGTTTAATTATCGTGAAATATGCTCTGAGGTAATTAGTACTCTTTGTAAATGTTGCTAAAGCTTATAGTGACATTGAATATAATGACAGTTAACAAATATCGATAGAGATTTTACCCCTCTTTTATTAATGTGCATACTATTTATTATGGTTAAAACTGTTTTTGCTATAGTATAAACTGTAATTAAGGGGGTTTCCCAAGATCGAAAAAGCATAATAGGACCCTTTGTAGGGTTGTATATACCATGTCTAACTTTGAAACTTTAGTGAAAATGATTTTGAAGTTGCTAATAATTCAAAGATATTGCGTGAACCCGTACAATCACTTTTAATCCCCAACTATATACTTATAAAGTTTCTTGTCTTCTTATGAGCAAGTTAATCAAGATTTCAAACTTGTCCACTTATATGTTGAATGTATTTGACGAATACTTCTTGTCCAAATTAATGGTGCTGACAAAACTATATGTGCTACAAAAATAAATAAGATCATTAACTATGAAATTTATCACTAATCTATTCTCAAACAGTTTGTGGTTACGTTCATTTTTTCTTAACACCATGCAGATACATGCATATATATATGAAACAATTCATAAAATTGGATAATTACAGTCCTAAACACTTTGATAAATTAATTTTCAATTTATAGTTTGTGTATATTTTATACTAAATGAACATATACTACACATATAATATATTAGTAAAATAATTGTGAACCGTCTATGAATTTGTGAATTTTCTAATTGCTTGGGCCATAAAATGTTTCAGAAAGTAAAGACAGGTGATAGTTCAGCAAGTATGGATGATTTTATTTTTAGTATCATATACTTATTTTATAATATATAATTACGATGAGCAAAATTGCACTTTTAGCCATGCAAAATAAACAAATCTCTTATTGACAAGTTTCCATGCAAACTCTACTCTACTTTCATTATGCTAGTTATCATAACTAATATCCTTAAAGTAAGTGAATGGAGTAAGATATGATTGTTATTAGTACTAATTAATTACAAAAACCCTAACTTTAATTAATATTAGGGTTTCTAAAGCATATTCGAGATCTTACCTAACCCTTTGTTGTGTCTTCATGCCATTGAACAATTTTTTTTTAAAATGTGCTTTTGCATCATTATAAATGTGTAACAATTCCGGCCTCCTAAACTTAAAAAAAAATTACTCCATCTTTTTCTCTTTTAGAAAAGAAAGAATATAGGAGAGAGCATTAATAGGTTGAATCTTTCGTCTACACTAGATAATAAAAAGAAAAGATTTATGTTATATATAGTGATGTTGTAAAGATTTTCTCGCACGATAGATGAACAAATTTTAATAAATGATACCAGATTAAATATTAATTTTCAAATTATTAATTAAAATATTCTTCAAGAAATTTACTTGTAATTATTATCTAATATAAGTGACATGCATATGATTGTGTAAATATAAATTGTTAAACTATTGAAGTTATGAATATTTAAGTTGGCTACAAATTTAATCACCTTATATGTAATCCTAGCAAACGCCTTTACCTACCCCCAGAAAATGTTTATAAAATATAAGTACAAGAGACTATTCAGTATAAACGAACCATTGTTTTCAAATTCATTAGGTATAATTTCCTGCATCTGAAGTCTATCTCTGCTTGACTAATTCGGGTATCGCGCACCGAGTAGGTTGACCCATTCTTAAAGTTGGTTTTATAGTTTTATCGTTCAAACTTGAAACTTCTAATTAAAATTGTCGGCTAGTAGACAAAGGTTTTACAATGAACCTGTGAGGTGAACTACTTTCTTGGGCTTTGATCCAGTCAAGTTAGCCCACTTCTTTGAATCTTTTATAAACTGAATACCTCAAGAATGCACTAAAGTTGGATTACATAAGTAATCATGTTTTTTGGACTAGATATGAATGTGCATGCATAATTGTTTTTAAGAAAGTAGTGTTGTAATTTTAATATAAATTACTTAACATTTTTTAAAATCCTATATAACAATTATGAACCTTAAAAAACAGATAAAAAGTATTAGATGATGGACTAAATGATAAATGAAGTTATTTAGTAGGGATACAAATTTATTCCTATGATTGTAAAATTTTGGGTTTAAAAGTTAAAAAGGAAAAAAAAAGAGTAAAAATTAGGCAAATGACATAGTATGAGAAAGAAATTACTTCCTTTCCCTACTCTTTCATTAATTACCAAAAATCCCTTTTTTAGTGTTTTTCGGATACATAATATAGCAGTGTGGATACTTAATATAGCAGCGCGGATACTTTAATTAATAACAGGCGGATACTTAAATTATTAAGTTGTTGGCAGCACGGATACTTAATTAACGGGCGGATACTTAAACTAATAAAGTACCCGGTTAAGTTGAATTGAGGGAAAATAAGGGATTTTTGTATTTTAGTAAAAAAGTAGGGAAATATTGAGAATAGGTAAAGAAGTGTTGTGTATTTAAGTAATTTTTCCAAAAAAAAATGTAATAGTTGAAAGACCGTAGCCAGGGACTTAAATACCCAAAAGTGATTGGATTTCTGACTGAAGGCCCAAGGCCCATAATAAAGATCCATATCTCATACACAAATGCTAACCCATAAGTGAATGGGCACCTGAATGAAAAGGCTCAAAGCCCAAAATCTATCTTTTTCTCTTTTTTTTTTTTCTCTTGTTGTTGATGTTGTTGTTTAAAGTACATAAATCTCATACACTTGGGGGCTAATTACATCCTAACTCGGAATTCTCTGATTACAAAAATCCTGAACTTTTCATTGCTCTCAGATAAATTCTTTGGTTGTTCGATACATTGCAAATGATACATTACTTAACATTATGTTGCGTCGAATACATTCCTTTGTTGTTGAATACATTGGTCTCTACTCTTTTGTTGCGTCAGATACATTCCCTTATTGTCGGATACATAACTATGAACATGATTCATAATGAGAGGGACGTATCCGAGAGGGGAATGTAAGGGATGTAGCCGAGAGGGAAATGTGGGGATGTATTCGAGAGGGGATTTTATAATATTTTTAAAATAATAGTAAATTTTAGAGATTATGATATCTTAAGTTGTGTATTTATGAAATTTTTCCTTTTTAAAAAAAATCAAATGAGTAAATATATCATTTATGAGATTAAATTCCATATTAATATGCACAATTTTGCTCCAATCATGTGAAGAAACTTAAGTGTACCACGGTCCACGTAAATAAAAGTAAAAGATATAAACAACAATTATTTTTGTCTTGTCAAAAAACAATAGTAAAGCTAATTAATGTAACAGTTACCTGTAACCCTATAACCATTCAAATATGTTCCTTATCCTTTTCATTAATTAACTTCATCCTAATTATATTCCCTTATTGGGCTACAACATGTAATTGAGTACATCCAAAATATAAATTCAAGCATTTCCATTTATTTTTTCACCTAACTTTTCTCCTGTAATTATTTCTTTCTTTTCAATCCTTTTCATAAAAGAAGATTTATAATTAGTCTCACCAGCAAGTGAAACTAAGTACTAGGTATCTACTAATTATCAACACTACATTTAAGTTGATATATCCACTTCTAGCAGAAGATTAGTTATATTTTTATCCAGTTATAACGAAGTCAATATATATATGATTTGGTCTGAGAGGCATGCCATGGTCGTGACCTACCAATTTTTATAGTGGCAAACGTTCATTACTAATTCTTCAGCCTACGCGCTCCTTAACTATTTCATCATTTAATTACTATATATATACCTTCCACCAACACAAGTTATGAATAACTCTGTTTATCTAATTTGAGGTCTAGTTTTCATATATATGACAGAATTATAAGTTTTAAGTTACATATTATATTACTGTTTTTCCTATCAAATGTTGTTTTATGCATGGGTGTGTTTTATTGCGTAAAAAAAAAAAAACCTTTTGTGTTTGATTCGTAATCTCAACAAGAATCTCTTTTTGGTCCTAAGATCAACCTTTTAGGTTTAAGATAATTAATTTGTGTAACCACAACAGCCAACATCCAGTGGAAAAAAAAAGGTGATATGATAAAAATAATAATCTCTTTTCATGATTAAAAGGTCGTAATATTATGGACAATTTCAACATTTCTAGATCTCAGTGTCTCATTATCATGGAATTACAAGCTTTTTGTCACAAAAACATGTCCATTTTGGACTGGACCTCAAAGTAAATTAATTATAATGCCTACAATCCTTAAAATGCTTTTTCACACAAACATGTCCAAATCTAAAAAAAAGAGACTTACCATCATCAATAATATGTATAACGTGTACAACTTTTTCACACCTTCAGTAGGTAAAACATAAAAAATCTTATTATATTATATCGATTCGACATGACTCTTTTGCGCTAGAGCCAGAATTTGAAATTGAAATAAAAATTAAAATAAGTCAAAATAAATTAGTAATATTTTTTTTAAAACAATATGAGTTGATATTGGCCTAAAATTTGAGCCACAAGATTTGAGCATAAAAGTCTTGAGACATGATAAAGATTGAAGATCTGAAGGAGATAAATGGAAATATTGGTATCTCAGTAGTCAAGATTCTCATACTTATAAGGTTTAGCATTTCTCCGTTCTCTTTCTTAGGTTTCTATTTAAGAATATTTTAAGATTCTTACATATTTTCTGATGTTCGATAAAATACTGTTGAAAATAGGATGGGGATGGGGACTAGGATTGCAGTGAAAATGAAGTGTGTTGGAGAATGATGAGCATACAATTAATATAAAACGTCACTTGTGAAATTTATTTTTCTTATTTCTACTAAAAAAAGTCATTTTCCTAGAGTCAAAAAAATTGATCAATTGAACATAAAAATATTGAAAAACAATTTTAAAAAAATTATTTTCGTCCGTACCGAACACACCCAAAAATTGTTTAGTTCTGATTACCTCTTTGAACTTGACATTTGGACAGCCTGTTAGAAGTGATTCCACATAGAATACCATATATGATGAGTATACCTAGCTTTCTTAATTAAATAATTGATAAAAGTTCATAAAGAAATATTCAATAGTAGTCCAAAAAGATAGGTGAAATCTTGAGAATTTTTGAAATATTGGATACCACCATATTATCAAATAATTAGGTAATGAATGATTAAATTCCTTAACAAAGAAAACCAAATTATAACATACCAAAAGATTGTCGATCCTTCTGTGTTTTTGGACGTAATAATGAGAAGCTTTAATTATTTATTTTTTCAAATCATGTTTTTTTCTGTTTCCCTTTGCCCATTACGGATTTGGTGTCGCGAATGATAATATTTTTTTTGGAACATATGTATTTTAAAAATAAATAGATTTTTTAAAAATTATTATTATTATTATTATTATTTTATATCAGATAAATATACAAAAATGTTATCTTAAAAGTATTTATATATAATTTTTATAAACACTATTGAAGGTGGTGATGGGTTATGGTGTTGGGTGAAGATGAGGTATGTTAAAGAAAGAGAAAACATAATCAATGTGAAATTTGTTTTCCCTATTTGCATCGAAGGAATTTATTTTCCTTGTTTTCAAAAGTTATTTTTCTTAAGAAAATATTATCAATTTTTTTGACCAATTAAATATAAAAAAATTAAAATATAAAATATTTTCCACCACCAAACACACCCAAATGAAAAAAGAGCTACTCTACTATTGACTTTCATTTCTTAGAACTATTATTACAACTAAAAAAGAAACTTTATCTTTGTGGACCTTTTATGTTTCATGATATATTCATTTTGATACCTTTCTATGTTTCTCTAAGTCCATTTAGCTTCTTCTTTTTTTCTCCCATTTTGGAGGTATTAATTATGTTGTCAATGTTATAATAAATTTCTTATGTAGATTAAATCCTAGTTATAAAATTGTAACAAATTAAGGACATTGAACTTTAGTGTTCTGTTAGTAATATGTGCCACAATTTGCTCATTTGAGTGAATTTTTAAATGATAAAATTTCCATTAATTTCAGCATCTTATTTTTTTTTATATTATCTCAAGATGAAGCATTTATCCCCATTCAGTTTGATTCCCAACAATTAAGCTAACTACTACTAGAGGAAAAGCAAATTAGTGTGAGAGACAATTAATTAGAATGAAGGGTAGCTGCGCCGAGTATTCCATATTAGCAAGGTTTTAAGAATTAGCGTCGTATTTAATTTCAGGAGTTGTAATATAGAAAATCTATCTTAATATAAATATTAATGACTTTTTCTATAACTTAAATTTGTGACCTATAAGCCATATAAAAGATAATTTTAGCATTGATCGTCCAAGACTCTCCTTCATACTATTTATATTAAGGTGTAATTTAATAAAATCAAGATTTGCTTCACTCCTCAACCATGTGCAAGGAGGAGAGCTTCTTAATTAGTCAGATGTGATTATTATAAATTATTGAAGTGTATGATATGATAGAATCATAGAATATATGGGAAAAGACATAAATTCACCCCTGAACTTATCTCAAAAAGTAAGTTACACGCTTAAACTATCATGGTGACCTATTACACACTTATTCTTGTTAAAAGTGTAATTAATACCACCTTCTAATGTACAAAACCAGTCACACATACTAGCGTTGTGCGCACGCGCCTGCCAAATCTATGCAAACATACACGTGTAATTTTTTAAAATTTTTTTACTTTTTTTCCCAACCAATTTTGCCTCTATCTTCTCTCTCCTTTTTTTCACTTTTTTCACAGTCATTTTTACCTCTCTCTTCTCTCTTCTTCCTCACTTGAATGACATCATTTTTTTCTTTATTTTTTTCTCTTCTTCCTCACCTGAATGACTCCATTTTCAATTATTTCTTCTGATTATAACATATACAATACAAACTATTGCGACAGACAAGTTAATCGACGGAGTAGCAGCGATTTGNTAGAAAATCTATCTTAATATAAATATTAATGACTTTTTCTATAACTTAAATTTGTGACCTATAAGCCATATAAAAGATAATTTTAGCATTGATCGTCCAAGACTCTCCTTCATACTATTTATATTAAGGTGTAATTTAATAAAATCAAGATTTGCTTCACTCCTCAACCATGTGCAAGGAGGAGAGCTTCTTAATTAGTCAGATGTGATTATTATAAATTATTGAAGTGTATGATATGATAGAATCATAGAATATATAGATGCATAAACCTTTCACAGACCCCCAAAAGGGTGTCATTTTAATTGATTAATTAGTACATAAAAGAATATATTTTACTTTCCAATTAAATAATCTGCAAAAAGGTGAAGACAATAACTGGAATGTCAGCAAACCCAA
Organism: Solanum stenotomum; assembly: GCF_019186545.1. Lineage (NCBI taxonomy): Eukaryota > Viridiplantae > Streptophyta > Magnoliopsida > Solanales > Solanaceae > Solanum > Solanum stenotomum. The sequence continues at coordinate 4,619,038 of NC_064289.1, forward strand.
CATATAATAACTCAAGAAAAGGAGACTTAACAGAATATAACACTTAGAACAACCTTAATCAATATTATCTTGGGAAATTAAGTATTAGAAAAAGAAAGAGTTGGATATTCAACAAATTATTCCCATTGTCTTTTTTTATCAAAAGGAGCAAAAACCCAAAAGAGGAAGACAAAAACTAAACAAAAGCAAGCATACACATGCATGAAACAAAAGAAAATTAGGACAAATTTAATTTCCTAAGTAGTTGTAGTACGCTTGATCATGTCCACACCCTAATATTCTTAGATTTATAGGTGTACAACATATAACATGTAAATACAAGAATGTTGCCCAAAAGGCAAAATAAAAGAGTCTTGAGAAAGGGGGAAAATAGGGACATTGGACCACAAAAGACCAATGGAATAAAGTGCAATATACATGGTTCAATTTTTGCCAACCCCAAGTCACTTAGGGTACGATATAAGGTGACATTTAGGGGCTCCAAGCATATTTACTTGACTCTCCGATTAAGGTAGTGTAAAAATATTACTAACTATTCGAAATTGAGTTTTATTTTTAATATTTACAACATAAAATACTTTTACACACATGTAATTTGTCTAAACTGATATAAAAGTGACTCTAATATCATTTGTGACGGGCAACCTGTTAGTAATGTTGTCCAGTCTGAGCCTAGATCTATACGATTTTAAAACACAACACTAATGTACTGACATTGTAAACCCTACTTATTTATATATATCCAATCTCTCATGTTTTGTCGATATGCATGTGACTTCTTAACCTAAGCTGAATGTCACAACTCACATGCATAGTTATAGACTTATAGGTAACCGTCTATAAAAGTGTGACTAGTAACTTATAAAATTAGACAAGTTATGGACGACAATACATCAAAATAGACTAATAAAGTAAAAATTCTTTTCACTATATCAAATGCATATATAAGCTCCATCCTTTGTGATTTTTGGGTATACCAAATAAAAAGCAGTGTAAATTTTTTTCGACGGGCTACTAAAAAGCAGTGTAAGGCTAGTAATTGTGTAAAATGAGTTATCAGATCATAGTACAGTATCTATCTTTTTCACTTTAATCACATAAGTTATGACTTGTCAAATTCTCTTATCTGACTATACTAATAATTGATGACAATTTTGAGGTCGTAGCATATGTTACTAGTCAATAAAGTCGTGAATACCTTAGAGATTTAAGTTGAAATTTCAGAAGAAATAAATACTTGTGTTAATTAGAAAGGAGAATATACGTAATTGAGATGTATGCAAATTTAATCATAATTATAAAATAGAAACAAAAACTATGACATGTAGTATGTAGGACATAATTATTAGTAGTGAGTAGCTAGCTAGATAGGCCATATTATTATTTTTCTGCTTCGTTGTTAGGTAACCATGATTTGCTAAGTAATTATTCAAATAAGTACTATTTCATGGTAAACTAAAGAAAATGCCAGACGTATAAAAGTATAACGTCTCCCACATAGACAATTATTTTTGTAATACGTAGAGAAATACAACAATTCTTACCTAAATTTTAGAATAATGAGATTATTGTTTAGGCATGCTTATCCAAAGTCAATACCAATTTTTATTTAAATTGATGACATGCAAATCTACCAAATCAATATTTTTCTAGCAATTATTAACGCTTAATTATGCTAAATAAAATTTAATTGTCGTTCGTTGATAATTTCTTTATCTTCAGTTCCATGTCTACCAAATAAAAATAATAAATAACTTATTAGTACTATAAAATAAATTTTGTTTAAAAAGCTGACAATGGAATTGACGATGAGTGTCATTGATGTAATATAAGTGAAATGTAGGGGTGATTATGGTAGAGAAAAATAGTGAAAGCGACTCCCACTATGGGCAACTCCCCTTGATGACTACAATCTCTGAATAAGCTTCTGACTTCCCATTAAGAAGAAGTAAAAAAATGAATAAAATGAAAAGTAAGAAAGTACAAACTTTGAGGTCCCCCAATTTACATGATTCCACCAAAAGCAATAGGAGGTTGCTTTACAAATAAACTACCTCGTGCCATCGAGGGGAGTTGGTCGTATGGTAAGTAATTCTCACTTCTAATTTTAAAATTATGAGTTCGATTTATCAGATGAATAAGGGTAAAGGAGCAAAGGTGAAAGCTCCTAGGAGAGAAATAAGAAGTTAACAAAAAATATATACATATTGTCTCCTCCATCATGCAGGGTGTTTGATTGAGTAGAAGTTTAGAAAAATAATTAAGTGAAAATTATCATTTAAAATAAATAAACGTAATTAAATTGAATATATATGTCACATTGTCAATGAAACATCCTCCTTGTATAGAATATACAAATACAGCCCACACACACCTTCCTTAAGCAAATAGTTATATTTTTTCTATCTTTGCTAAAATATACTCTAGTAATTATGATATGTAAATATATGGTAACTAAGTATTTTGAATTAGCGTTTTTGTTTGGGGAAAAAAGAGAACGTTAAATCTGTTTGAAGAAATTGCAAATGAAGATTCCATGTATAGTCCCAATGCACAAAACACAAAAGCCCCTGAATTTCAAAAAGACCAGAAAGCTGACAACAAAACCCCCCCACACAGTGGCAAAACTGTAGTTCCCTACTACTCCCAAGCCTGTTTCTGTCAATTAAATTAACTCCACATTGGTTACTTTCTTTAATCATGGCCAATTTTTAGCTGCACCATTTTCTTCTTCGTCTAACAAGTGATGAGCAAATACCATTGTCAGCACTGAGAAAAACACACTCAAACTAAACTTCAACCACTCAAAACCTTCATAAAAAAGCCCTACTTTTTTCATCCAAAAACACACACTGTGACATAACATTAGTATACACCAAAGATTCTATATCCCACTCAAGAACTCTGTAAAGTTCTGATCTTTACATTTATCTACACTCAAATTTTCAATTTTTTCTTAGATTCTTTATTTGGGGTTTTCTGAAAATGGAGAAAATTGTGTTTGTTGTTAACTGTGAGCTTAAAGCTTGTGGTATTGTGTAGTTTTCTGTAAAGGTTCTTATCAGTTTTACTATCTAGAGAGAAAAGTTTTAGCTTTTCTCATTTTCCTCTCTTTTCACTTTCTTTCCTCTCTTTTGTACCATTATAATGGGTTGCAGAGTTATGATAGTAGTGAATTTGGATCCACAAAGGAAGAGAAGTGGTGGGTTGAGAACTAAACAGGCAGGGCGTGGGTCTTGCCGAGGAAGTTAGACCATTTACTTCAGAAATAGTTAAAAAAGAACTGTTTTTTTCCCCTCTATTGAGACATCCATATATGTAATATTGTTTTGGTGTCTTCTGGGGATACATACATATAACACCAAAACTTGCTATGGGGTACTTGTTGAAAGAGGTTTTGAAAACTCTCTGTGGAGTAAACCAGTGGTCTTATGCTGTTTTCTGGAAGATAGGTTGCCAAAACACCAAGTGAGTTTTCTAACCAATGCTTCTTTCATTTCTTCCATGTGGGTGTTGCTTTATTTTAAAAAGAAAGATTAAATGGAAGTAAAAAGATGTAATCTTTGTGTTCTGGTTTGAGTACAAAGTTAAGTGAGTTCTTGTTTTAAACACAATGGAGAAAAATGCGAGTAAAAATATTTACCTACTCTGCTGATAATTGTTTTTTCTTTGGTGAGAAAATAGAGGGCAAATGAATGTATGAACTGGAAAAGTTAAAAGTTTGACGGTCCTTTTGTTGTTCAGTGCTGCTGCAAAACTGTAAATTGAGTCTCACTGATTCTATTGTGTTCAGTTCCTTTCTTCACAGTCTCCCTTGTTTGATCAAAAGACAAAGCTTTCTTGATATGTATTATAATGCTGTGGTAATAGAGCTAAAGTTGTTTATTCCGTTGTCGATTATGATATGATTGGACTGATAATAGATTTATGGGATGTTGTTGTAATGTTTGTGTTTTGTAATCTGATGACTTCATTTTCAGTTTTTGGAATGTTGTCGCTTGTCCATTCTGTTTTGTCTTGAAGAATCTTTGAGGAAGTTGAAAAAAAAACAGATTTGTTGTAATCTTATAGAACCCTTTCACTGCTGTGATCTGCTTTGCACAAACATACTCATTACTGCTTTTGTCAATTTTGTTTGATTCTGTATGTTCCTAGTATCAAACTTCTTGTCTCTTGTTCTTTAGTTTATTACACTTTTCCAGTAATCTTGTGATATAGGAATTCAGAGAGCTGTCGCTTTCTGTGAATGACTTTACTGATATTTTTCTATCCTTGATTAAAGTTTTTCAAGCACTGCAAATGAATTGATATTTCTCTTGTGGTTTTCCAGGATTTTAATTTGGGAAGAATCTTATTATGAAACTTCAACATTGTCTAATATTCATGGAACTTCTGGAGTTGAGAATCCAGAACTAGCTTTCCAAGATTGGAGTACTGGTTGGGTTTCTGGTGGAGTTCAAAATTCTCAGCTTCAGAATCAAGCAGGGGAGAACTTGCATTTGCTTGTAAACAAAATGATGATGGACAATCAGTTCAATCTAGTAGGAGAAGGGTATGGCCTTTTCTAAATGTAGCTTATCAATGTTTTCTATCCTAAAATTAGAGCGCATAGAGTTACTTCATATGTTATATCGTTAATATTGTGTCTCAGACTAATTGGCCGGGCTGCAGTTACTGGGAACCATCAGTGGATTCTTTCGGAGGGTTTAAGTAGAAATGCTCATCCACCAGAGGTACGTATTTGGATAATTCTTTCATGCCAATGGTCAATTGTTTTCCTTTAGGATGCCATTCTACCCTAAAGTATTGTCTGTGTCAGCTAAGTTATAGTATGTTTCTACTTTCTCTATTGCATTCAAAATATGAACAATTTCCCTTTTAAAAGTTCCCCATGTGGTTAAAGAAGTTTGTTTTACTATTCAACTGAATTTAGAAGCTCAGAAATCTCTTAAAGTTAAGACAAGCTTAGATACTGATGTTAGATCGCTTCAATTTGGTGAAACTAAGATATAATGCTGTAGTATACTACTGGGTTGATCAACTGATGTTTCGTCTTACTTCCATATTCTGTGGTTTTATTAGGTTTTGAAAGAACTTTGCCAACAATTTTCAGCTGGCATACAGGTAAAATAATCTTGATGTCATTGATGTGCTAAACTGTCTCTATTTTTTGCAACTTAATTAAATTCTTTATACATCTTTGTTATGCAGACAATTTCAGTTATTCCTGTTCTTCCTCATGGCGTTGTTCAATTTGGTTCATACTTGCACGTAAGTCTTTCGCTTTCTTGCCCTTTTAGAATCTTAACCCACTGTTATATTCTTGGTCAGCCTTCGAGCTGATTGGGCTATCTGTTCTTAATAAATAAATCATTAGTCAATTGAAAGTGGACGTGATCAATTCCCAGTTCAAACTTCTAATGAAAAGGTCTTGTGTGCTTTAAGGTTTGGGGAGGGGGCTAGATATGGTAAGTGTTTTGTTGCCGGTTATTGTAAATATAAAGCAGTCATAAAGAAAGTAATTTGTAAAATGTGCTCAATCTTTTAGTTAGTGCTAGTCTAGATGTGCCCAGGGGTGATCATTTTGTTTGTCAATATTTGTAACTGTGCTCAACTGGTTCAATTATTTGCTCAAAAGTGAAATGGTCATTTTGTTGCCTCAGATGATGGAGAATATGGGATTTGTGGAGGATGTGAAAACACTAATAAGTCAACTAGGATGTGTCCCTGGTGTTTTATTATCTGATGAGAATGCAACAAAAGAACCTGCACTAGAAACTTCCAGACCAGTTTACCTTGGGAGTTCAGTCTCAACGGAATATTGTGGGAGAGCCAAAGTAATGAACTCTGCTTCAATAATCGACAAGGGTAACTCAATTCAGACTGAGGGTTTCGTTGGTCAAACTTCTTTTTCTTTGGTTGATGCAACGTTTCAAGACTCCAATGTCACTCAAAGTTTTGCTGACTGCCATGATAACCACTTCCACAAGAAAATTTCGCCACAAGTGAAACCATGCATGTATATGAACAGCCAGCTGACAAATAATGTCATCAAAACTGAGGTAATTCCTCCAAACACTGACATATGGAAGAAGCAACAGGCTTCGCAATACATTCCAAAGCCACCGTTCTGTCGGGAATCTTCTGTTGGCTCATTAACTCTAGATAGTGACAGCATAATGTTAACTGAACAACAGACCTCTGGTGAAAATAGTCTTGCAAAAAGCAATTTAACTCTACCAAATGTCTTAGGATCATCTCATGGAAGATCCCATCATGGAGTGATGTACAAGTCAATTTCACATCCCAATTTTTTCGCCGATGCCAGCAGACCACCACAGAAAATCATCTCTTGCACAGAGCATATTGGAGATGGGCTTCAAATCGGTTCGTCTGAATTGATGGCATCTTCTAAATATGATGTGAACCATGTGATCAATAATCATTCTTTGGATGGACAAGGTGCACAATATTTGTTGGATGGGAGCAAGAGAATGGTAGAAAATGATTTGTTTCAAGCACTTGGCGCTATATTAACACAGAATGAGAATCCAAGTTCAAGTGAGTGCATTCAGGATTTTTATAGTGAAAAAATTGAACACGGAGCGCGGAATCCGTTATTTGACAGCGCATATGGAGATGTGCATGTCCAATGTCAGTCTGGGGATGACTTGTTTGATGTTTTGGGTGCTGATTTTAAGAAAAGTCTTCTAAATGGCAGCTGGAACAATGAGCAGTGCAATGAACCAAACTCAAACACAAAGGATTGGATTAAAAATAGCTCGACTTCTACAATAAGTCGGGATGCTTCTTCTACCATCAACCAGGGAAACTCAGATAGTTGTATGTTCTCCATGACTGGCTTTGACCGTATTTTAGATACTATGGTATCAAATCGTTCTGCTAAGCAGAGCCTGGATGACAATGTTTCTAGCCGTACGACTATAACAAATTTGAGTAGCTCTTCTGCCCCTAATGCTTCATGCTCCTATGATCGAGTTGGGGTCTCCAGTCAAATTCAGGGAGAGCAATTTGTGTCTCCCAAGACACTTCCAAAATCAGGAGCAATGAGTTCTTCTTCATACAGATCTGAATGCTCCAAAGAAGACACAGGAATGTATTCTCAAAGTAGTTCAATTTATGGATCAACGATCAGTTCATGGGTGGAAAGTGGTTATGACACAAAGCCATCAAGCAGTGTTTCAACAGGCTATTCTAAAAAGCCAGATGAAATGAGCAAAACAAGTCGCAAAAGGCTTAAACCAGGAGAGAATCCTAGGCCAAGGCCAAAAGATCGGCAAATGATCCAAGATCGTGTGAAGGAACTTCGAGAAATTGTGCCTAATGGGGCAAAGGTGATACACATCCTTTGACACTTGGAATTCCTGTTTACTCTTTTGATATTTTTATTTTATTATTTTCCAATTTTTTAAATGAAAATTTTGCTCTTACTAATGCTTTTCCTTGACGGATCATCTGATTTCAGTGTAGCATTGATGCACTGTTCGAACGCACGATCAAACACATGCTTTTCTTGCAAAGTGTCACAAAACATGCAGACAAACTAAAACAGACTGGAGAGTCAAAGGTTAGCTCATAACCATTTTGCCTTATTCTCATGATACTGAAAAAGTTGAGTTTTCTTATTGATATACTGTGTTGAGATTTGGCACTTAAAATTATGGCTGGAGATCATGAAAAAAGAAAGTTTCCAAGTTCAAGAAAGTCAGAGAAGAATATGATAACATAATTACACACTACATAATTTCTCAGGTTTCTAGCTACAAAGATATCTAGTTTAAGCTATAAGTTTCGTAGTTTATAAATCATATAGGAGGCCTGAATTTCATGTGAGAATTGGTCATCACTTCTGTCCGTTTTGAACCCGCAGATCATCAGTAAGGAAGGAGGATTGCTTTTAAAGGATAATCTTGAAGGTGGAGCAACATGGGCATATGAAGTAGGCTCACAGTCTATGGTCTGCCCTATTATAGTTGAGGATCTAAATCAACCTCGTCAAATGCTTGTGGAGGTTAGTGTCTATGCATCTCAAAATGATGATCCTTTTGTTCACTCTCTAGCATATCTGACAGGACATCTATTACTGGAAAAATATGACTGATGTTTCATCTAAACTTTCTGTTCTCTGCAGATGCTTTGCGAGGAACGGGGCTTATTTTTGGAAATAGCTGACATTATAAGAGGATTGGGCTTGACTATCCTGAAGGGGGTGATGGAAACAAGGAACGACAAAATATGGGCACAATTTGCTGTAGAGGTAACCAATCAAGATTTGGATGTAACCTGCCTCTTGTACTCCCTCAATTTTTGCTTGGTTGTTTATCATTTAGCATGACTTAGAATTTGCTATTTAAAAACAGGCAAACAGAGATGTCACAAGGATGGAGATATTCATCTCACTCGTTCGCCTCTTGGAGCAAACAGCAAAAGGTGGAACAGAACCTGTCAATGCTGCTGATAACAACACAGCAATGATGCATTCATTCCACCAAGCAGCGACATTACCTTCAACTGGTAGATCTTGTAGTTTGCTGTGATCAACACGTTACTACTGCTTCACCCGGTAATGTTAAGAGCAAGCGACAATTACATGCTTGCCATGACTAACATTTACACCAAAATGATACTTCTGGTGGTTCTAACGCTACTCGGTAATTTTTGTGTCCCATGAGCCAAGGTGTTTCAGAAACTCAGAATCCCCTGAAGAGAATAAGCTCTACTTTAGGCCCTCATTCAAAGTGGATAGAATATTCCAATCCATCCCTGGTTGTAAACTTGTAAAATATGTAGCAGTGCTATAGAATACCTCCTGTAGGATGCTATGATTGCACAAGTTAGTTGTTTTGATTCTTTCCTTAAATGTGCTTGTTTTATGGGGTTGGTCATAAAAGGGTTGTTTGTTAGTTTAATGTATAGGAAAGTTTGAGATGATATAAGGGGTGCTGGGAGATTTTATTAGCTGATGTCTTCCTTTATTGCAATTTTTGTGTTTTTGGACTTCCAATTCTGTTTCTGCTACCCAAATGACTCTTGTAATTTGTAAAGCTGTCCTTTGCCCTGTACTATTTCTGTCATTTTTGTGATTTTGCTTAGCTTACAGTGTTGCGAAAAAAAACTGACTATCGTCTTAATTGGTTGAATGACAATAGTTGAGTGACTTTTATGTGGAGTATAAAATATGGAGTAATTTTTTGAGATAATTACCATTAGTTTATTGACTTTTGTGTTACAAAACAAAGTTGAGAAACTTATTGAGAAAAAAAAGTTGCCTTTTATTGACATTATTTACACCATAAACGTTCTAAACTATTACTTGAGTCAAGGTTGCGTATACACCACCTTTTCCAGAATCCACTTGTGAGATTATACGGAATATGTTGTTATTGAAAGGTTCTAAACAAATTATTACTGCATCATCAACTGTGCCTCTCATAATCAGGAGCGGAATTACGTGGTGTGAAGGAAATTCTGACTGAATCTTTTTTGCCTAAAAGTTTTATATCATGTAACAAAATTTCTTCACAAGGGAAGAAGTTCCATATTGTGTAACAAAATTTCTTGTGACACAACATCATATTTTTTTCCGAATCTTTTAGAAATTCTCACTTCGTCACTGGTCCTCACTCTGCTGCAACATCATGATGTACACTTTCTGTACTTGGCTGATTTGGCATTACTCTTTTCGTTTTCCAACTATTAGTTCTTATTCTCACCGGGGCGAATCGATTAGTCTTCTTGAATCTTGCTAAGGCAGCAAGTTGATCAAATGATTCCACCATCTTTATAGTATAAGAAACTGTTTCTATGAGTAATGAAGCTACTGTTGCCATAGGAATGATATCAGAAAAATTTATTCCCTCCCATGAACTATTTGTGTGGAGTAAGGACTTGAGATTTTCAGCAGCAATTTTTGCATTGTCAATGTGGACTATAATGGTGAGTGGATATGTCATTGTCTTCATAGCCAATGCTAATTCTTTTAAAACATGGCCACATTCTGTACACACCTTCATGCATGGCTCTTGAATTTTAGTTCTAATTTCCTGTTCAATCTGCAACATTTGTAGTAGATTAGTTAATTAATTAGTTAGTCATTTCATATGTTTAAGTAGGACCATATACATACAACTTCAGGAAAATGAGTGATATTGAACTTTTGACAGTTACTTGTCTCGGAAAGTCAAAACTTATTGACCACCTTTGAAGATTTGCCTATGAGACATAGCAGGGTCAAAAGTTCAAACTCGGCCATCTTTTGTTTTTTTGATAAATATTCTTTTTGTCCCAAAATATTTTAAGATATTTTTTTAAAATCATATTGATATGAGAAAAATTGCAATTTATTTCATACTGCAGTAGTTTTTCTATAGTTTTGAATACCTGAATTTTAATTTGAAAATATTGAATAAATCTAATCTAATTTAACTGCGAAAATTAGTCAAGTTGATTCTAGAAAAACGAACGGACTACTATTTTGAGATGGAGAAATTATAATTACCTGAGTTTCATAGTTAAGATAGACATTTAGGGCATGAATTCGATAAGCACAATCTCGAGCAATTCCACCAATTTCCAAATATTGTGCCCAAGGATGACAATACCTAAACTTCCCATGCCTAGGCTCCCATTTTGCAAAATTAGCCTACAAAAACATGAAGAAAAAATTAAGGAGAAAATTACAAGTACTCGTTACATTCTAATAAGAATTTTTTTTCAAAAAACTGTCTCAATTTATGTGACCACTCACCAGCACTTCTTCAGCGCTTTTTGAATTAATCACACTTTTATATCCCTGCAAATCAGATGGTTTTTGTTCACTAGCTGCCCCACTTAGCTTGATGTGTTTAAGTATTCAGTCCCAACGTTAACAAAATTTAAGACTTATATAACTCACTGTATTTTTGGTTATTATCTAACATGAAGTATAAAAATAAAAACTATATATATACCTTCAAGGAAAGAGCCAAGTTTTTCAAAATTGGAGGAAATATGAAAATGCAAACAAGAAGGCAATGGAACGGACATTGCCATTTCCAACACTTGTGAAACGGACACCAATGAAAATGTCAAAATAAAAATAAGGACACCATAGTCATATCTTGCCTTCAATTTTGGGAGAAATCTCAAATATGTCACTATTGCAACTGCATGCATGTACAAAAATAGCATTAATTACAACACATAATCTAGAGAAAACTATTGAAAACACCTCTTTATTTGATTAACTAAACTTAAATACACCCCTCCATTTTTGTAACATGATATATCCCTAGATTCTCGCCAAGTAGAGGGGTGTTTTTAAGGCTGTTAATAGTTCGAAGACGAAACTAATAATTTGCTTTGTGTTTTCAAAATATTTTAAAAAGTACTCTCTCGATCGGTCTGAGTTGTACAACGTAACCCTTTGTCAGTATATCACGCGGTTTATTAGCAAAATAAAATAAATAAATGACTACCGTATAATGCTATGTCCAAGAATGATTGAGCACCTATTTTTGAGATTTGTTTTTCAATTTTGCCATGCTAAAGTAAAGATAGATGGGAACTCGACAAAAACAAAACATTTATATGAAGAAGCTCTGATCATCGATTTAATAATTTGTTTGGTCAATCTAATATTTTAAAAAGAACTCTCTCATTTCCTTTTTACTTGTCCAATTTTTACTTTTTATTTTTTCTCTTTTTACTTGTTATTTTTTTACAAATCAAGAAAAGACAATATTTTTTATTTATTATACATTCAATTTATTTAGAATTAATATTTTTGAAAAAGGTAGAACCACTTTAATGAGTAAATTGATTTTGGAAATTTATTAATCAATAGAAGTAAAATAGTATACTCACTATATCAATTATTATTTTCTTAATAGGCGTGCCAAATCACATATGATCAAGTAAATAGAAAAGATGGAGGGAGTATTTTTTTTTAAAAAAAATACGTTATGATGAGAAACAATTTATGTTTGGCCAATTAATCTAAAAAGTACTTTTGAGAAACTATGTCTTTTAGCTTATGAAAGACAGTTTTGGCCATCTCCAGAAGCACTTCCCCAAAAGTTTTGCAAACATCTCATGACTTTTTAAAAATAAACCATTTTGATCTCTAAAAAACTTGATCAAACCGTGAATTCAACTGAACCTATATTGCTTTCAACACAAATTATGTATGGAGATGCAATAACGAATTGTTTAAAATGTGTACAATAATAAGTAGTACTTATTTTGAATCTAGATCTTGATATTTCTAGCTCTAATTGTTTGATCTTGGATTAAACATGTCGTACGTATATCTTTTTATGAGTTAGTAAAAATCCTTCAATTGTGTTGTATAAATCATACGTGCTCGTGTATATTCAATATTTTTATACGATGGCCCAAACATGTAAAAAACAATATACTTGCCCCGCGAACCAAACGATCCTTCTTATGATCCTATCTAGTACTACTTATGAATATTCATAGATGACCCACAGCGAAGTAATACCTTTAGGGAAGGATGAAAAGAACCCTCGTGGAGAGTGAAACTCATGTTTTAGTGCTTATTTTAATTGGAACGATATTTCAAGCTGGTTATTTTTATGACCGTAGTGTCCAGACCAGTTTTCACACACCTCAACTAATTCCACGACATATCTATTTCAAGCTAACTTTTTCATCGTGTTACAACTTACAACCGTAGAAATGAGATGTTGGTTCAACTAAAAGTGCTTTTATTGAAAGAAAAAAATTTCATGGTCTAAATACTACTACAACTGAAAATATAGTAGCAGCAGCACTAATTAAAGACAGTTCATCAGTTGAAGCTCAAGAAACACTAATAAATTCCTGGTACGACCCGGTAAGGCACCTTTTCACAATACTTTTTCCAGTATTTGCCATACCTGCAAAGGAGCAAGACATTGTCAAACTCTCACCTTCACTAGATTTTCATTAGACATGAAAGAGATCGAAAAGTCCTGTTGTTTACTGATATTAGGGGGTAAAATGCTTGCACTAAATCTTTTCATCAGTTTTAGTTCAATCTAACTGCATACCTCGAGGTGCTTATACCTCTCGCTTATCAAAGCAAGCCTATGTTAAAAGTAACATCCTTTTATGGCCGGACAAGGAAACTTCAGATAAAGACCGTCTCTTGATGCTAGTTTTTAGCCCTATGTTGCTTGGATCTTCCAAAGACGTGGGTGGCCAGCATTTTTGGAGGATCCAAGCAACATAGCTTCCGGCAAGAACTCTCTGTATCTCTCTCAGTAGGACATACAATGGACTATAATTTCGCCATTTCCTCAACTAAAAAATGAAATAAAAAAGCCCTTTGCAATCTCTGCCTATTGGAGAATGGAGATGTCTCTTTTGGTACTTATCCTAATTTTGAAGCATTATTGTATTGTGCACAAGGGAGAGCGTTTTAGTTCTCAACTATAAAAACAATAGAAACATATATTTGTTTGCACGCAAGGTTCTTTGTGTATTGGATTGCATAATGATCAAGTTTTTGTTAAAGATTGAGAGTTGCTTACTTTGACTTGCACCGTTCGTCATCCCTTTTGGCTCGATCCAAAAGGAGGCCCGTCAGATAGATTACATAGAAGTAGGGAATGAACTGCAAGGAGGAAAAGTTATGAAGGAGAATGGATTGGTTAGATTCTAGCACCTTAAGTAGACAGCGCAAAAATGATAGAGAGGAGGCAGAATATTTTTAAATTCCTTCTTGATATGCATAAAAATGTAAGATTCTGTCTATTTGATGTAAGCAAATGCTTACATGGTTGAAAAGAGCTGGCACACTCCAGAAAAATGAAGCTAGTATTTCTGGAACATAATGGAAATGTCGCGATAAGCCCCACCTGCATAATGTTTTGAGGTTTATAATTAGTGTTGCATCTGAAGTATACAGTACTATCAGCATCGAGTTCTTGAGAAATAGTTAAAGAACAAATGAGAACAAAACGGTAAAGATGTTCTCTGAACTACACATGCTAGCTCATTTAGCACTCTTTTGTAACAGCAATCTCGTACAGCTTATAAAGAACAAATTTGGTGGTTCAATTGACTACAGCTTGTAAACACGAAAATCGGTGGCGGAAAGAGAGTAACTATTTGTTCCTATAAAGTTAACAAGGTTAAAGAAAAGAACTGACCATCCAGATGTCAGGAGAAGGCTGGTTTTAGTCTCGCCAGTGGTAGTAGTGTATGAGGCAACAATCTACAGGAAAATAGAAACCAAATCAGATATTATTACAAAGGGGAAAGAGAATTTCTAAAATATTTTGACTAGAAATGGAGTTTAAAATGTCAAGTCAACTACTGCATTATATTAGTGGCAGTAGAAGTAAATATAATCATGATTATCATATAAGTTGGGACAGAGGGAGTAAATCATAGATGCTATCCTCCAACCTTCGAAGGAGCCTTTCCCCAGACAAGGGCTTTGCCATTTGTTCTGCGAAACTCTTGCCTCTGTCTGTCACAATCATAGTTTATGTATACACAGAGAATACCAGCTACTAGAATAGAAATTGCAAGCTGAGAAAAAGGAAAAGAGTCAGGGCCATCACAAGCACAAAGTTAACAGACTAGGGATGGTGAAAGAAGCAAGTACACTTACATTTTTTGTTAATCATACAGCTTGGAGAGTAAAATATACTTATATTTTTAGCTTATTCAGATGTTCTATAATGCTTGAATTTCAATGCATACTGTACTGGACATTCACATTGTAATACAAGTAGTTTCTTTCTGTAGGTTGGTATAATGCATGAAATGTTCCACTGCAAATATCATTGTAAGCTATCCACCATCTTTAAGGTCTATACCAGTATCCAATGGATGAAAAAATGCAACAGATTGTTCACTTGAAAACTGTTCTCGCAAATGATAATCTTGGTATAGAAAGATAATACGTCAAAACCTTAGGTACAAATAGATCAGAAGTAACATCCCGTGGACAATGAACTAGCATCTAAATAACATAAGGCAGATTCTTTGGGGAGTCAAAAGTACCTGAGGTCCAAGATTTACAGGATGTTTGACAAGGTACATGCCAGGAGAAGTGTACATACATGGAAGAAATACCAAGCAACCCCAGCATATGTAAAAACCGGCTGCCAAAACAACATCAAGATACAGAAAACATTATATCTTGCGTTCATGGTAGGGAAATACGAAACCTACATAGCACAGGAGAGCTAAGGTAAGGCACTAAAAACGACAAACAAATACAAAGCATGTACAAACCTCTGTCATGAGCAATATCCATGGTGTTCCAGTAACCTGCTTCCCACCAAAAGAATTTCGTGACATACACCAACGTTATTATGGTATGTATAAGCATGGAATCAGAGAGACTTCCATATTCTTCATACTGCCAAATTGAAAAGCATACATTAAAAATGCTGTGAACTTTCAAACTCCAAAAGTTGGAAATGAATGTTAATCAACAGATCCTTATATTGACAGTAAAGTAACTGAATACTGTTTGGGGCTCCTAAGATGAAAGAACAAGAACAAAAGTTAAGACTGCTGAGCTATGGGACTTCCAGAATATAAACAAGAAAGTAATTTAAATAATGCCCCTCCCTTTCTCCTGGATGGTGCTAGTACAGAAGAACAAAAAAAGAATTTATCTTGGAGCCTACTGCATTTCAAAGTCAAATAACAGAAATCAAACAAAATTTGTTATTTCTTGATAGCCTGACTAAAGAAACCAAATTACTATCCATCAACAGTGACAAGAGGGCTAGCAACAATAACGAAATTTGAAGCTCTAAAACTGCAAAATATAGGAACCTTCATTCTCACTTTCGAGCACTTCCTTAGAGCATTTACCTGCTTTATACAGTAGGTAATAGGGAGGAGTCCCCAAGATATCATGCCAAATCTGCAGTTTGTGAAGACCTTGATATCAAAGTGTTTGCCAATGCGAGGATATAACTCCATCCCCTAAAAGAGTAAAAGAAGTAAATCCCTAGGTTAAGATATATGAGATGACTTAAAAAGGATATTGCAAAATGCAAGTACAAGATTCAAATCAGGCCTTTCTAGTATCACCAATTTCATTTTTCATTGAGAGAAAAAAAAGGCAGAATAAAGTAGACAAGACAGTAAAGTAATTCATGCATACTTTCGACACCAGTTGTTTGACTAATCAAAGGAAGGTAAGAAGTAGTCTTCATGTGTATTGCAAAAGATGCTTACCCAATAGTAGTCAACTATTATGTTCCCTGATGAACCGTGATCAGTGGAAGATGGTGCAACATGACCCTTGTAAATGTCAACATCATGTATCAGAGAGGTAATATATATAGAAAAACACATTATCAGAGGATTCTTTTGTATGCTTACTTTTATGTATAATAAGAGACAGAAGATTAAGCTTCCAAAATTTAGTGTAGAGAGAATCTCTCCCAGATGATCATACACGATTGTAGGATTGAATATTCCAAACCTGACAAAGAGGGAAAAGTACAAATAAGGACCAGAAGGTGATTAATTTTCTAGACTATATTACTTGATAAGCACCGCTGGAACAACTAATATTCAAGATGGCAGTGAATCATGCACAATCAAACAAGTAGTATCATGAATACCACACAAGAATATAAACATTTTCCTGACACAATTATAATGATCAGCTTCATCAAATGGGAGGACAGAGAGAAAGGAGAAGTTTCACATTAATCAGACACAATTATAGTGAAGTTGCACGTTCACAAACTATAGTGCACCAAATATACTCAAGAATTGATATTTTAACTAAACAAACTAATAAGTTGGGACTATACTCAAATTTATTATGTGCTACTGTGCTAGCTTCCATTGTTATCAAAAAGCAAGTCATATTACTTTCCCATGCAAAGCTGCTATTCCCCAAGAAAACCAGTATAATTTACCAAAACAGCACTCTATAGAGTCAAATTTTCAGAATTCTAAGCAAGTAAAATGTCGACAGTATGTGAATGGAACTTCTTACCACCAAAGGCTGAGATAGGTAATTAGTGTCACTGTATATGCTGCCATGCCATTTGCCTGCCATAAGACAAAACATATAACTTCAAAATTTGAAGTGTATTAACTGTAAAATAATTGCAGAAAAGTCTATTACCATGTCACGAAAACAAATAGTAGTGAAATAAACTAGCCACAGTAACATTTGCAATTCAAGAATTCACGTTATAAAACAGACCACAGGGAAAATTTCCTGAAGAATTATCATCAATTACCTTATAGACAGGTCTGTGTCCAGTTGGAGATATCGGTCCTTCAACCCTTTTACCAGGCAACAAAAGCTGAAGTGTAGCCTCAAATAGAGCATAGCAAATTATTATTTTTCCCGCAATTGCAGTGGGTCTTGGCCAAATGTCAATTAGTCCTTGCAGGCCATTCTCCTTTAGATAATTAAATGTTTGCAATACAGATCCATCAGCATGAACATTCGTATACCACCTGCATGTAACACATCGAATTTCCAAAATTAAATCAATCACATAGATTCATGTCCTCATTAATAGACTATTCAGCGATGAGCAAGTAATAAGCTAAATCAGCACAGTGAAACATTAACAGACTTCACGTCGTTTAGATCCATTTATCAACCCTTCTTTCTGCACCAACTTTACTCCTTTCACATGACTTAATGTATAGCTTTTGTTTTAAAACTGGAATCTTTATCACTTCCCAGTTTCATTATTACTCTCTTTTATCTATGTAGTCAAACTAACAATGGTCTCTGGATCTGGAAAGAAAGCATTGAACCATACACAAGAAACTACTCCCTCCCAGTATTCACTATAGATTTCCACTTTTACTTTGTCACTTTTAACGTATAAAGAAAAGACAATTTTTTCCCTATTTTACCATCAACATTAATTACTTATTTCCCAAATCATTTCTCAACCTATAACACTACACATTATTCATATTAATTTTCTCAAGGAGCATGCAAAGTCCAAAGTGGACAATAACCATGGTAACAAGGGTTCAAATTACAATAGAGGCAAAAACACTAGAGTTACTTGAGGTGCATGTACGGTGGTTTGAACACCTCCATCCTTAAAAGAAGCTACCTTTTTTACCTTGTAAGAAAAATCTCTAGCCCTATTAATGAAATTTTCCTTTCACCCAAATCATAGAAAAAGTAGAATCTTGATAAAAACCCACCAAAGAAATGAAAAGTCCAATAGAAAGTAGTACAAAAGAATCAATCTTGATAAAAACCCTCAAAAGAAAAACAAAAGGTCCAATCTTGAAACACAGAGACAAGTCTAAGATATGTGAAATTGATAGATTTTGAAGTAAAGAGGATGAACTTACATAAGAATAACAAAAGGGGGTACTAAAGTGAGCAGAGCGAGCATTGAGATATAGGTGAATAAAGGAGGGTGAACCAACTGAGACTCCGCCATTGCTTCTTCCTCCCTCCCTCCTCTCTGCTCTGTGCACTTGTTCTTGTATTTTGAAAAACTCAGAGATAACTCCACCACTGCTAATTTTCTTGATTATAAATTACATACTCACACTGTACACTGAAAATGTTCCTTGTCGTATACTGCTGACGTGGTTCTCCAACTCTCCGCTGATTCTTCTATATATGAATTCGCTAATATACCACGTGAGAGAGTAGGTTGCCTGGCGTGCTGCAATCACAATCAGTAATAAACACATGAATGAGAAAATATGTAGTAGTGTTTTGGTAGCATTAATATTTTTTACTGTTACATTATATAGTTTGGATGCTAGTTACCTATTGTATTATGTAACGCGTTATTCAATTTATTTATTTGATTTTGATTTATCAAGCTTTAAAAAATAAAAAAAAAATAGATTTTTTTAAAAAGAAAACCTAAACTATTGATATATCGAATGTATCAACATGACTTTTAAAGTTTGTTTGAATTAACTTATTTTAAGTGTTTTTAAGCTAAATTAATTTTTAAGCACTTTTGGAGTGTTTGAATAACTCAAAAAAGTGTTTATAAGCACTTAGTTTTAAGTTAACTTATAGTTTATAAGTCAAAAGTTCATTCAAACAAGCTTTAAAATCTCGTGATCTTAAATATTTCACGTAGAAAGTTAAGAATTAAAGAATCGTAAAAAGGAAAAAGTGTATTTAATATATTTTAAAAAGAATAGATTTTTCCTTTTTTTGATAATTTTTTAATTTTAACTTCTAGGTGACATGTTTAAAATCATAATTTATTTTCTTAAATTTCATGTTAAATCGAAATCAGACAAACAAATTCAAATAAAAAAAGAAATAAGTAAAGTATGAACAACGTAACAAATTGGAAAAATTACTTGGATCGGTACCTTTTAATAAATAATTACTAATTTTAGTGATACTTTTTATTTATTACTATTTATAGCAATATATAACAATACTATGCTAAATTTGTAATATGTGTTAAAAGTGAATTATGTATGTAATATATATGAATTATAACTGTTTTTTTAAATATATAATGCTTGTTTGGTAAGAAATTGACACATTGAATAATAAGTGTATTAAAATGTGTAATAAATATATTGACTATCAATAAAACTTGTATTATATGTGAATAATAAGTTATTCTTTATAATATGTATTAAGACTATATTATAAATGTATTAAAAAAAATTATTGATATAAATAATAAATATTTTCTTAATATACTACATTTATTTAAGTTTCCCCAACAAATTTATGCAGATGAGCTCTGGAAAAGCCCTGCTCCAGTTTGGCGCCGTGTCTTGGCCCAACACTGATCACTTTAATTACTGTTTTACGTGGCCCAACAAGATTCTCTATTTGTGATCCATTTTATTATCAAAATGGCCCTCTTAATCACTTATGTATAGAGGTTGGTCCATTTTTATTAAAGGAAAAACTACTCAACTACACTCCTTTACTTACCTTAATATCTATTTATCCCTACTTATTTTAAAATTCTTATTTTACCTATATATCTCGCATGTATTCCGTGCACAACGTTATGTATTCCGCTATGTGGAATATATCAAACGCTATGTATCCCGTGCACAACGTTATGTATCCCGCATGTATCCCGTGCACAACGCTATGTATCCCGCTATGTGAAATGTATCAAACCTAATGTATTCCGTGCACAACGATATGTATCCCGCTATGTGGAATGTATCAAACCTAATGTATCGCGTGCATAACGCTTTATATCCTGCAAACATCATTTTTAAGGGATTTTTGGTAAATAGAAAATTAGAAGGGATAGGATGTTATTTAGTACTTATAATATGTGGTTCCTATAATTTATACTTATTAAAATGGTCCTTAATGTATAGAGGTAATTATCAAGGTCTTAGGGTCCGTTTGGTATAAAGATTAATAATGCAGAAATTAGTAATGTTAGAATTAGTAATGCATGAATTAATAGTGCAGAAATTAATAATGCATGATTTATTTTTACCAAGTGTTTGGTTTATTATTTT
Source organism: Solanum stenotomum (assembly GCF_019186545.1). Classification (NCBI taxonomy): domain Eukaryota; kingdom Viridiplantae; phylum Streptophyta; class Magnoliopsida; order Solanales; family Solanaceae; genus Solanum; species Solanum stenotomum. Next base: position 4,639,498 of record NC_064289.1, read on the forward strand.
TCATCTCATTTTGTGTTTGAATTAAAACTTTATAAAAATCTTCTTTTCAATTATATCCTTAAATTATTATATAATTAGGTTAAGGTAAATAATTGCCGGATAATATTTTTTTTATAGCCTTCTAACTAGATATGAGAAGAACAATTTTGTTGTCATGTTTGCTTTTTTCACTTAAATTATTTGAGGATAAATAATTGTCATCTTAGTAAATTTATCACATACAAAATGTCAATTTTCAATTTAAAAAAAGATAAATTATCAACTTTTAAAATTGAATAAATCATCTACATTTACATATAAAAACTGCAAGTTGTAGTTTTAATATGTGTGCAATTTTATAAATTGTTCAAAATACAAATAATTAGAAAACCACTCATATATATATATATATATATCAACAAATTATATATTCAATTAAGATCACAAATGTCATGTGATGATATACTTGCCTTTTTAATTAGTTAATGTTAAACAACTCACATTTCAAATATTGTATTAATTTGTATTGGATTTATTTAGTACCAAACAACTCTCTCTAAATAATTTGTAAGCTAATTTATTTAAACAATTTTACTAGTACAAATATAAAACATAAAATCAAGGAAATAAACAAAATAATGAAATTTTGAGGGATATTCTCGTCTTTACATACACTTATCCCATGGTATTATATTTTATGTATTATTAATACCTCCAAATGGAAGGTATTAGTAATACATCCTATAATACTATGTAGGAGGTATAACTAATCCATTAATTAGTTATACATATATATGCTCAAATTCCTACCAAACATAGTACTAAATAATATCATACATAATACATGGATTATTTGTTTTAATGTTGCCTACCAAACGATATGTATTGAGGTTGGTCCATTTTTATCGAAATGATCCCAATGTGTAGAAGTTGGTCTATTTTGATCCTTGAGTTGATGTATTCCTTTAATGGAAATGATCCTTTATGTATGCAAAAAGGGGATTAGTGTATTTTAATTATGGAGTAAATCGTAAATTTAATGACTGGTGATAATTTCCGTTAAATTTAACTAGCTAGCTTATAACACAACACTACATCTATGAGCAATTGTATTCACTCTGCTTGAATTGTGACAATATATGATAAATGGATATACATTTCACTGTATACGTTATACATTAAAGATCATTTGATCATTTTGTCATCATTTACCACACCTTCAAGTTGTAAGGATTTGTTTTATTTGTTAGGAAATACTTTTTAAGATAACAACTTATTCACAATTGAGTATTTATATTAAGTTAATACATAATAAAAATAGGTGAAATTCATCGACACACTTTAAATAGGGCTTTATTGTATCTATTTGACATTTTTTACTGATTTGTTACATTGTGTGTGCTTCACCCATTCTTAAGGCGTGCGAAACTTTCTTCTCTTTTGCTTTTTTTTACCTCACTATCTATCCTTACCACCTACTCCACCTTCCACCATGAAAAAAATTGTTGGAAAATCTTATAAAACATGAAAGAACAAAATACAAAATTAAAGAAAAATCATGTCATCTTTATCGAAACCTCACCGAAAAATCATTTTCAATAAAATAGTCCTTTAAATAAAATCAACAACATTTTAAAAAATAAATAAATGAAAACATGTGTTTAATAAAAAAAAATTCATATGTTTTATTTTAATTAGTTATTATGTCATGTCATTTATAAGTTTTAAAAAAATATTACGTACACTTTATAATTTAGCTGATTGTCAAAAGATTTTTTTATATATTTATTAAGGTTCTTAATTAAATAAAAAAATAAACTATGATTTATGTTGTTAAAAATAAATATTTTTTCAAGTGTGTGCGCCAGCGCCACCATACCTATTTTCAATTCACTTGATATGCAGGGGAGGAAGAAGTATTTTGAGTAAAAAAAGAGTGAGCAGCATCAAAACAAAGTGACCACAATTCTCCCATGGCTTCTTCAGCATCACAGTCTCTACCATCAGACAACCTTATTCATGTATTCTGGGACGAGGGTATGCTGAAACATGACACAGGAAGAGGTGTTTTCGACACAGGAATTGACCCTGGTTTCCTTGATGTTTTAGAAAAACACCCAGAAAATTCAGACAGGGTAAAAAACATGTTGTCCATTCTCAAAAGGGGTCCTATTTCACCTTTCATTTCTTGGCACCATGGCCGCCCTGCTCACATCTCTGAATTGTCATCTTTCCACACCCAAGGTGCCCATCTTGAACTTCCTTTCAAGATTCTCTTTTTTTTTTTTTTTAATTGAGTTTAATTTTTATCTGTCTTTGCTGTTACTAGTTACTACTAATTTTTGGAATGAATTCATAAGTTTTTGTTAGGCAGAATTAAAAGATTATGTTTAATGTAAAAAATTAGGATTTTTTTTTTGTTTCTGAAGGTTAAAATCAGCATCTATGAAGACCCAAGTTAATTTGTTAGACTATTGGGAAGTGAAAGGCACAATCTTTTTGGTAAAGATTAAACTTTTAGGCATTTCTACTTTAAGAATTCCGGGTTGTGAAGAAAAATGTCTTTCAGGAAATTGAGGAAGTGTGATAATTCTTAAAGCCGAAAGATTGATCAAAGATCATTAAGTTAATTACCAGGATAAAAAGAAGCTAGTATTGTATACTTCCATGCCCAAATTGTTTGAAAATGAACTTAATTATGACATGGAAGTCATATGGATTTATTCTGAGCTTCCGAAGCATGGATATCATAATCAATGTGGTTAAAAGGAATGAAATTATCGAGAAGGAAGGCTTAATGGATTGATTGGTTTGAAGGAGCAATAGGAAAAAAAGTGTTGATTATATTGAAGGAATTGGAAGAAAGGAAGGGTATAACAGGCCTCGGCCCATTCATAACAATACTCCCGACTCCAATAAGAACCTTGTCCTCAAGGTTCGTGTAAGCATGAGCATCCCCTGGTACAGTTAGATTGGTAAGCAACAATGAAGAAACTCGGTTGGCTGCCTGGAGTATTATAGACATGGTTGCATCATTCTTGCTTAGCAGCTGATTAACATGGCAAAGATGGGTACCCATGTGAGACATATCCAAAAAGCAATATACCTAATGATATCACCAAAACTTGTCGAAGCACTATTGGCAGCCACATTAAGGATCTTTATCATATTTTCTAGCAGCACTTCACTCAGATGGCTAATAGGAACTAAAATGCCCTTCTCATTCCATTCTTCCTTAGCATCAATCCCTTTTCTATCAAATAAAATATTCCCATAAGTGACCAAAATGTAGGTAGTAGTGTCAGATAATGAGATGCTTAGAATTTCACCAAGGTTACTGTTAGGATCCAAAGGCAGTCCAAGAGCACTTGAAATATGATAAAGATGATACTTCGTAACATGCTCAGACTCGTCGAATCTAGAATTATTCACCTCGAAGTATTGAGCAATAGTTGTAAAGGCTCTCCTTCCACCAACTCTCTCCACTAGAATTGATAACAACCAATTGCAACCATGTTCTTTCTGATTTACGATAAAACTCTCCCACATTATCAATTGGAGTTCAGTTATAACTTTCCTCGCAATCACACATTTGTTCAAGAGGATAACAAAAACTAATGCATTACCTAAGCCATGATGTAATCTATGGCGTGCATCCAACTCTACTATCTCTATGACTCCATAAAGTGTGTAACCAGCAGAGTGTACAGCCTTTTCCTTAGATACACTCGTTAATATTTTTACCTCCCACAACTGTACCATGCCAACAAGAGCAGTTATATAGCGAAGATGCAAGACTGATATTTGGTGGAGGTTGGCCAAGAACACATCATGTTTAATTGCATAATATTCAGTGAAGACTAGTGAATATGCAATTAAAGGACACGTTAATGCGTTGCAGTTATCGATAACAGAGAACCCCTTGAACCTGTAGAACTTTACACTCCCTAGTTGTCCGGGATCCCACACTCTACTCATACGATTTGAATATGTAATTAAGAGAAACTTGTCAGTACATTTCAATGATAGTAGTTCCTCCACATTCTCTATGTAACCTGTAAGAGCCATTAACCCAAAACCTATTCCCGGATCCCATACACAAAGATCCACTGCAGTTGCCGGAACAGTTACAATAAGCATAAGAAAATTAACAGCAGGAACAAATGGAAATTGACTCAAAATATTTTGACCACTGAATCCCCCAATAGATTTTCCATTTTCCGCGGCAGGAAGCAATCGAACAGAATGCATAGCACTTGTTGATATGGAACTCTCATTCTCCAAAAAATATTAATCAATAGATAAATCTTTCGTCTCTAAATCAGTTTTCCATTTAGGAGAGCCACTACCAATAGAGTTAGGAACTACATACCTCGTTGGCATATCTTGTTCGAGATGTTTATTTGACAGCATAACTTCACAACCAACAAGAGGACCTAAGAGTGGTACCCCAGTCACAATTGGATATACTATGTCAGTAATCCGCAAACGTGTATTTGACATCATAGGTCCTTCCGTAGAAAAAGGAGCCAGAGTACCAGATGCATCCCTTTGAGGAGATTTGTCAAACAAAGCTACATTATCTAGTGAATTTTCCTCATCCACATCATTAGATCCTTTCATATCATTTAACACCGAAGGAGGGACCTTAGTTTGAATACTAACATCTTCGCAGAATCTATCGATAGGTTCAGAAATGTCAGAGCTCACAATTGTGTGTGAAATTTCATCGACACCTGACCTTCGGTAATGGAAGAAGGTTCCTCTAACAAATCTGCTTCAACTGATTTTGCATTCCCAATTTGAGGAGTTCCTACGACTTCAAGAGTCGCAAACTCAATATTACTTCCAGTAATCAATGCCAAGCAATCCACATTGGTATACTTCTCTGGCAACTTCTCAAGCATATGGGCTGTATTCGTGTTCCCACTTATGAAGCCATCTTCCAAGTCAGACGATAGTGTGAGATGACTTAGATCTACAATTGCAGAGGCAGAGGTCATTGGAGGAACAAATGTAGCATAGCGCCCACAGTTAAAATAGGCTCGTGAAGTATCTGTCATACTCACCGAAGCTGTGAAGGTTCGTTTTGGAAACCGCATAAGCATTTTTTTCCGTAAAATGCTTCCAATTGACGAATTGCTTGTTACGATGCAACCAAGTAAACCAAGTAAGAGCCTCACCATTAAGGTAGAAGTAAGGAAGAGGTAGCCAGTCTTTCTTGGAGAAGCCAAGGCAGGTGAAATACTGCTTGGCCCGAAGAATCCAACCCTCTGGGTCGTTGCCACCACTGAATCGATCTAATACCACCATTACCATTTGGAGTACTCTCAATGAAAGCACCAATGTAGCAAACCCGAAATTCTATCTATATTAATAAGAACTAAAACACAATTACAATATTCAAACTATTGAATTATGATGAAAATATTGAAATTACAAGTAACTAGAGGATAAAAATTAAGAATAAGGATGAGAAGCTTAGACCATAGAATGGAGAGGAGAGGAATCAGATTCTTTACTCAACAACTTTCTTAACCCTATTTTCCCTAGAATGTGCTACTTAGTAACCTGGATCCATCACATAACTCCTTAATATGGTATTGAGCTGTTTTTGGTATAACAGGCCTCGGCCCATTCCTAACAGGTTGATTGGTTTGAAAGAACATGAGAAAAATAGGAGTTGATTTTCTTGGAAGGAATTGAACGAAAGAAAGGGGATAATTGGTTTGAAGGTATAGAAAGAAAGTAAAATAATGCATTCTTAGTTTTTGTGAAATCCTTACTTACCGTTTCTTTCCATCCTACCCAATCAATCACAAATAATGACGAACATCTTGAGAAGAAACAGTAATAATTATTCTATCATGAGTTGGCTTTGGTTATAAATCCAACCCTATTCTGAAATCTATTCTTATTTCAAGTTTAAGCCTCTTAGCTTTTTCATTTTTTATTTGTCAGAATATGTAAATGAACTAATTGAAGCTGATAGAAATGGCGGAAAAGAATTATGTGGAGGGACATTCTTAAATCCTGGGTCATGGGACGCTGCACTTCTTGCTGCTGGTAGTACATTATCAGCTATGAAGCATATAATTGTTGGACATGGGAAAATCGCGTATGCATTGGTCAGGCCACCTGGTCATCATGCGCAACCTACTCAAGCTGATGGGTATTGCTTCCTTAACAATGCGGGTCTAGCTGTACAACTGGCTTTAGATGGTGGCTGTAGGAAGGTTGTTGTCCTTGACATCGATGTTCATTACGGGAATGGAACAGCAGAAGGATTTTATCATTCTGACAAGGTTCTTACTATCTCCCTTCATATGAATCATGGTTCTTGGGGCCCCTCTCATCCACAGGGTGGAACTGTAGAGGAGCTTGGTGAAGGTGAAGGTTTTGGGTATAACCTGAATATACCGTTGCCAAATGGAACTGGGGACAAAGGGTATGGTTATGCCATGCAGCATTTAGTTGTTCCTGCTATCGAGAAATTTGAGCCTGATATGATGGTTTTGGTTGTTGGGCAGGACTCAAGTGCTGTAAGTGCATTATCTCATTGCAGTTCAGATTTTTGTATTTTGTGATGAAGTTGAAAGGTATTTGTGGAGTCACGTTCATTAATCAGTGCAATATCATCTTTAAAATGTGAAAAAGGCATATCCAAACTTGTTAGTTGGTGATTGGTCTTTAACCCACACAGTTAACTTCTGTAATTCACAGATAATTGCTTGGACGTTGTGTTTGTTGTCAATTGGATAATGCTATCATGTTCCTATGTTGCATAGTCTGAATCTGCAGTTTGGTTGTTTCAGCTTCATTTTGACAAGTTAAATTTTGTTTGAGTCAAATTTTCTTCTTATAATTACTTTTAGGTGTTCTGTCAATTCAGTTTGTCAGTGTCAAAACTTCCTAATCATGTTCAATGTCTAAAATATATTCTTAACTAATATTGTATCAACATTGTTTAGTTCATAGAGCTATTGTGTATTCTGCTAACTCAAGAAACTTCTTGCACCCGGCTTACGTTTCAGTTTGATCCAAATGGAAGACAATGCTTGACAATGGAAGGTTACAGAGAGATTGGGCGGACAATTCGTGGCATGGTAAACAAGTATAGCAATGGACGACTCTTGATAGTCCAAGAAGGTGGATACCATGTTACATATTCAGCCTATTGTCTGCACGCGACTCTTGAAGGTTTGCTCAATGTTTCAGAGCCTCTATTATCTGATCCTATTGCTTATTATCCTGAAGATGAATCATTTCCAACCAAGGTAATCGAAGCTATCAAAGACCATTTCTTAAAGATGATTAGTTGATATCTCATTTCGTGTTTGCTTATGACCTCAAACAAGTCGCTGCTCAATACAACAATGTAATTCCATTAGTGGCCGGGTCTGAGGACATTAAATGTAAAATATATTTTTAAATACAATTATTTCCCTTTAATAATATGTTAAATTGTATTGAGAAAAGGGGATGCTTGTGATAGATGACCAGAGATTGAAAACAATACTACATCTTTAGTTGGCTGACAAAATTTGAAAAAGACATTTCACCTAATTTTGCAATTAATATGTAATTTTTTTTAAAAAAAGAAAGAAATATCACTACTTCAGTTGCATGCAGACGTAGAGGAATTTGGTCTAGACAGAGACATGAGTTGCATACGCCCTTCAATTAATTTATACATATTGATCACTTAACTATAATTAAATTATAAGTAAAAATATATCTATAATTAAGCGCAAGATACATGCTTTATATTTCCCTACTCCTTGCATTATATGTAAATTAAACTTACTAATCTAGTATCATGATAAATTGATAAACAATTGTTGTATTAAAAAAATTGGTGTGTATATGTTAAATATTATCACGAGAAGACAACGTTTTCCCCTTCGAAATATTACCTTCGAAGAAAGGAGCATTGTTATACATTATCTAATATTTTATTCTTTGACATTTTATATATTTTTAGTTTAATAAAAAAAATTACTTTCAAATTAAAATTGTTCAAATAAATTAAAACGAAGAAAGTAATACGTGACATAGAGGTCACAACAAAATTAAACTAGGAAAAGGTTTATTTAATGTGGATTGAATCAAGTTGTTAAGGAGGTGTGAAGTGTCCGTGATGGATGGACTTATATATTTTAAATACAAATGGTCCAACCTACATGCTACAACATTAATTATTTCCCCACTCTCTTTTCCAAAGGCTACGGACTTATTCAACAATTTATACTTATTGTGTGTTTCACTTTTCAAAAGTTTTAATCATTGAATACTCCCTTATATTTGTAAATTATAAATTCAAAATTTAATATATAACGGTACTAAAGAAATATTGTCTAAATTGAACCCGTTACACAGATTCTATCTCATCGCATCACCTTTCTCTTTGACTAGATTCATTAATCCAGAATTTAATTTGAAAGTCATAGTATTTCAATTTGAATATTTTGAAAATGTTGTTTTTTTTAAAGAAAGCAACCCTATTTTTCATCTTAAATTGAACAAAATATGCATTTTTAAGATAATTAGATTCAGTAACAAAAGGTTAGTGACTAACCGAGATTTAATTATTTTATTTCTTATTTATTTCTCTCTGTCTTACAAGAAGTAAGATATGTTCAAGATATATACTTTTAAAAGATGATGTTTGGACCCGATTATAAAAGACAGTTCGCTGCAAAAAACATCACGTATTAGCATGATTTAGGGAAATGTCACGCTCAAGAGATATGACATAGACATTCTAGCATAATGCTTGTATTAGTGGCTGCTTCAACAACTCAAATTCGTAACCTTTGATCACCGATAAATAATATTAGCATGATTTAGGGAAATGTCTTTCTTGCTAATTAAACAAAATTGTGTATTTAACTTTTTCTAAACATTTAAAAACTAAATTTGTGTGCATTGATTGTTAACCGTAACTTTTGTCATCTTAGCTGATCCTTTAATTACATAGTAATTTACTAATTATACATTGAATAATCGATTTAATAAATTTCATATCTCATTTTTCATGCTTTATTAATAAAATGCCATAATAGATTTCAAATTTCAAGTAGATTATGTGAAAACTAGAATAGATGACACTTTTTTTTAATTGAAATACTCAATTTTTAGTCTAGACTATGAAAAAAGTATGCTTCTAGACATCTTGAGACAAAAATTCAAATCAATCAAACTATGAGACGATGAAAAAGTAATAAATGCCAATAATGTGACGCAGGGAAGAAAATGACAAGAGGAAACATATGGGCTGACTTGCCGGTTTGAAATTGTTGACACTCAAATTTTGATACGCATGCAAAGGTAATAAAAACAAAAAAAGAAGGCAAAATTTGGTCGAATGTTGCACTCATCATAACTCCTCATCATGTCCAAAACAATACCACCGACACATCCATTTCTTCATTTGACCCCAAAAATCATGCCACCCCTTTTTTTAGAGAATAATAATAGTAATGTAAAAAGATAAAAAATAAATAAATTAAAATCTAATCAAACTAGCACAACCCAATGTTTCGATTTGTTTATTTTATTTACTTTTAAGTCTATTAGAAAAAAAAGAAAATTATTTTATAATTCTTTAAATTAATAGAAATTTAAAAGTAAAAAGAAGACATTATTGATCATAATTTGAATTTTAGAAAAAATCAAACAAATAAAAAAAATTAATTTAATTTTAACAATTAAAAAATCAAACTAATAATTTGAATTTGATTTTAATCGAAAATTGACTCAAGGAAGACATTATTCATATTTTTTTAATTTTGTTTAATGAAATTAGTATAATTAAAATAGTTAATAATTTAGACATGAGATTCTGAAGATCTCATTGTCCATTTAATTAATATATATTTTCTCTCTCCAATAATAATTATCCACTATTAACTTGCATAGAAACAATAAATAATATAGGTAATATTACTATACTATTCTTTGATTTTATTAAATTTAATGCTTTAAAAAATATCTTAGATAATAAATATATGTAATAATAAAGATAAAATAGACACAAAAGATACATTATCTCTTGATTTTTTAAATTGGACAAGTATTGTTGTTGAAGGGGGAGTAGTCAAATCCAAACGAAGATTTACTATAAAAAGGAGAAAAAAAGAAAGAAATAAAAGTAAAAGAAGAAAAAAAACAGAATTGTGAGAAATCAAAGGACAGAAGGAGACAGAGAAAAAAAGGTGTCGTGAATTTGTACTTGTCTTTAGGGTTTGATCCACACTGCACCACAACTCTTTGCTAAACTCATCTCCATTTCTTACAAAATTCACTCACATTATTAAAAAAAGGTACCATTTTTACAACAATTTATAGTTATTATGTACTTGCATCCTTATATGTTACTGTTATGTACTTTGTTCATTTGGGGTTTACAATTCTTGAGAAAAAAGTATGTAATTTTTTGATAATCTTGAATTTTCATCATGTGTGTATATAAGTATTGTGATTTCAGAGGTGTTGTTATATACTTATGTACATTAGGTGTATTTCTTGTAAATGTTGTTTCTGGTGTAACAAATTTGAATGATTTCAAGATTTTGAGTGATTTTAGAAATGGATTAGAGAATCCTGAACTATTGAAATGGCCTTCCAAGGGGAATGATCCTTGTGGTCCTCCTGCATGGCCTCATGTGTTCTGTTCTAGTGACAGAGTTACCCAAATTCAGGTTCAGAGTTTGGGTTTAAAGGGTCCTTTACCTCAGAACTTGAATCAACTTGATAAGCTTCAAAATCTTGGTCTTCAGGGGAATGGTTTTAGTGGGAAATTACCTACTTTCAATGGATTATCTGATTTGAAATATGCATACTTGGACAACAATGAATTCGATACGATTCCTGGTGATTTCTTTAATGGTCTTAGCAGTGTTCAAGTTTTGGCTTTGGATTATAATCCGTTTAATGAGAGTGGATGGTCTATTCCGATTGAGTTGCAAGATTCAGCTCAGTTGACGAATTTTTCTTGTGTGCAATGCAATATTGTTGGACCTGTGCCTGATTTTTTTGGGAAATTGCCTTCTCTAAGTGCATTGAAGCTGTCGTATAATCGTTTGACCGGTGAGATACCGGACAGTTTTCGTGATTCAATGCTTCGGATTTTGTGGTTGAATAATCAGGATAGTCCTGGAATGACGGGTTCAATCGACTTAATTGGTACTATGGATCAGCTTATGTTGTTATGGCTTCAAGGCAACAGTTTTAGTGGACCAATTCCTGATACAATTGGTGATTTAAATGACTTGAAGGAGCTGAATTTTAACGGAAATCAACTCGTTGGTCTGATTCCGCAAGGTTTAGCAAACCTAGACTTGAGTGTGTTAGACTTGAACAATAATAAGCTCATGGGTCCTATCCCAAAGTTTAGAGCTGCGAATGCTACATATTCCTCAAATTCTTTCTGTCAGCCAACTCCTGGTGTTCCTTGTGCTCCTCAAGTTAATGCACTTTTAGATCTTCTTTGCGGTTGGAATTATCCAGCCAACCTTGCTCCTGAATGGAGTGGCAATGATCCATGTACAGGTCCTTGGTTGGGAATCAGTTGCAATCCTAAAGGCCAGATTACGATTGTTAATCTACAGAACAAGAACCTTACGGGTACGCTTAGCCCTTCACTTGCAAACTTGGATTCACTGCTTGAAGTTCACTTAAAAAGAAATAGTTTGCACGGTCGAGTTCCTGCAAACTTAACAGAGCTCAGATCCTTGAGATTGTTGGACTTAAGTGGGAACAATTTTGATCCACCATTACCGAAATTCCGGGATCGTGTGAAAGTCATTACAGACGGAAATGCTCATCTTGTTGCTAATGTAACTGCGGCTCCTCCTCCTCTGAGTATTAGCCCATTTCCTCCATTGAGCCACAGTCCTAAATCAAGCAAGGAGTTACCATCGAAAAGCCCGTTTCCCGGTGATAATCAGCCAACATTATCAGATACACCGCCCTCCCCAGAGAAAAGTTCAGGTTCAGACTCAAAGTCTCCCAGTGGAACCAAAGGGCAGACCACATCAGAGAACCATGATAAGACCATGATCATTGTAGTTGTGAGTGCAGCTTCTTTCGTCTTCACTCTTCTTGCCGTTGTTTTGTATTTCAAGAGCAAGAGAAAACGAGACAAGGATTCAGGTACTATTGTTATCCACCCCAAAGAGCCATTCGATCAAGATAACATTGTTAAGATCACTATCTTAGAAGATCCCATGATGTACAGCTTACAGAGTGGTACTACAACAACTACTACAACTAGTGGTGGAACAAAAGGTAGTCGAGTGATTGAGATTGGAAACCTTGTCATTTCAACCCAGGACCTTCGGAGGGTAACCGATAATTTTGCACCAGAGAATGAGCTTGGTCGTGGTGGCTTTGGAGTTGTTTACAAAGGCGTAATTGAAGATGGAATTCAAATTGCAGTGAAGAGAATGGAATCTGCCATTATCAACAGCAAGGCATTGGATGAATTTCAAGCAGAAATAGCTGTGCTTTCTAAGGTTCGACATCGCCATTTAGTTTCACTTTTGGGTTATTCCATTGAAGGAAATGAGAGGCTTTTGGTATATGAATATATGTCAAAGGGCGCTTTGAGTAGACACCTTTTCCGCTGGAAGATCCTGAACTTAGAGCCTTTATCATGGACAAAGAGACTCAATATTGCTCTAGATGTCGCTCGAGGAATGGAGTACCTTCATAATCTTGCACACCAGAGCTTCATACATCGCGATCTCAAATCATCAAACATTCTTCTAGATGATGATTTTAGAGCAAAAGTTTCTGATTTTGGATTAGTGAAACTCGCTCCTGACAAAGAAAGGTCCGTTGCAACAAGGCTTGCTGGAACATTTGGATACCTTGCTCCCGAGTATGCTGGTATGTGTGCATTTTTTTCCATTGGTATCTCTTTCTTAGACACTCGTTTTGACTGTTCTGGTAAATATTATCATTTAAGCATCAATTGTATTTTTTACGCTCGGGTAAGCTGTTACATGAACACATCTCTACCTGAACGAAACCAATACTCTTTTAGTCCCTCTATTTTAAGAAATGCATCAGTTCTATAATGAAAATCCAGACTGCTGAATTGCGCTTCTGACCTTCCAAGCCCTTCCTTCTCCAGCCAAAATAGAACAGAGTAACTAATGGAGCATTTACGTTTTTCCTTTATGTTGTCGGTGTGCCTACTAAATTGATATACCTCGGACATTGATGTATCAATCTCGCATCATTCAGTGATATTCTCATTCTGTTCACTATCTTTGTTAAACAATTCAAGTAGAAGGAATATTTTAGTTCTCTGTCTTGTTGAACGAATTACCTAGTCACCTTTCATATATCCTAACTCACATTTTACCTCTCCAGTGACCGGAAAAGTCACAACTAAAATAGATGTCTTCAGCTTTGGGGTGGTGTTGATGGAACTTGTGACTGGACTAACAGCCCTTGATGAGCATCGGCCCGAGGAAACTCGATATCTAGTTGAGTGGTTCTGGCAGATAAAATCGAATAAAGAAAACCTCCTTGCTTCCGTTGATCCAGCTCTTGACGTGAAGGAAGATATCCACAAGAGCATTTGCACTATGGCTGAATTAGCTGGACATTGCACTGCAAGAGATCCCAATCACAGGCCTGACATGTCACACGTTGTGAATGTGCTTGGCCAACTAGTTGAGTCTTGGAAACCCGTAGAAGAGTTCGATGAATATTCAGGAATTGACTACAGTCTACCTCTGCCAGAAATGTTGAAGGACTGGCAGGATGAAGACACTGGAGACTTCACCAGTACTAGTCAAGATAGCAGAGGAAGTATTCCTGCTAAGCCTAATGGATTTGCGGATTCTTTTACATCCAACGATGCTCGATAGGTGAAGTTGGTTTTGGCTACCAAAGTCCATTGCTTCCTTACTATTAGTTTTGCTAGCATTTTCGACATGAATTTTGCTTTTGGCTCGTGAAAATAATCTATGGAGGCGTTGCGTCCAGTCTATAAATGGTGAATATACAGATACCGAGTTGTCATGAATGATTGATCAAGAGATCAAATTGGTGTCGTTCAGATACAGAGCAAAAAACAGAAAAAACTTTTCAATTTAATGTTGTTTACACAGTTATTTGATTTGAATGTTGCTTGTAAAAGTTATATTTATAATAGGTTGGTCCAATTTGCTGTATAAGTTATTTACATGACACTCTTGAGAATCTTATGCATGAATTTGAGAGTGATGCTCAAATTAATAATGCAAAAAAAGGTTTGATTTTCTTGATTATAATAAGTCTAATTGGAGTACTAATTTTGTATACACTACTACTACATGCAATTATTTAGTAGCAAATATTTTCGCAAAGAATTAATTGAAAGAGTAATATGGGAAAAAAAACAATTAATACTTTGTTTTTTCAGCATAGTAATCAACTAATATGACGAGGATGTAACAAACTTTACAATTAATACTTGTCACTATTGTAGTGAAGGAAATATATGAGCCGTAATAACAATTTTTCGGTAATATATATGAATCTCAAAGGGGTGATTTAGACATCGAATCCAAATACAGTATGCATGAAAAAAAAAACTGATTTTGTTGGATCTTACGCTTGGATATTTTTGTATAAATACAATTAGGGTGTTCACGGTTTGGATAAAAATCGATCCAAACCAAAAAATCTAACCAAATCGATAAAATAAAACCGATTTTATTTGAGTTTGGTTTAGTTTGGTTTGATTTTAGATTTTTGAACCGATAATATTTGGTTTGATTATGATTTTATTCGAAAAAATCGAAGAAATAAGCGAACCAAACCGATGTATTATATACAAATATTTTATTAATATACATATTTAATATATTATTTTTATAAACAAATTTAAAGGTCTCATATATGTTTTCATTATAATTTACTTTTTGAAAGCAAAAATGTCCAAGGTGAAAATACTTATTTTATTGATTTCATGAATAAGAGTGTCAGTGACAATTCTCTATGGGACTAAAAATATTGTTAGTAGGCGTTTGGCCATGCGATACCATATCACGATATGGTATCGTGAGATGAAATCAGCGTTTGGACATGCGATTTTACGTTGATTTCATCTCATGATTCCATATCATGAGAGGTGATATCATATTCTCCAAAAACCATGATATGGAATTACATGGTGATATCATATCATGATTTGAGATATTTTAATACAATACTTGATCCATTAGTTTATATTTTGTTAAAACAACTCCACATTTATATCTACTAACCATTTGTTTCATATGTAAATAAAATTTATAATCACATCATTATTTTTTAAAATTTATTATTCTCACCGACATAAAATTTATTATTCGCACCCACATATAGTCACTTTAACTCACACCTCACGATTGTGAAACTTTTCAACATTCACTTGAAACAATTAACCGGCATGTTAAAATAGTTGCCAAGGCAATTAGTAAGATAGCACCAACATTTATACAACCAAAAAATATGACTGGTGTACATTCCAAAATTCGACATAATACTCGATTTTGGCCTTGGTTTAAGGTAAAATTTCAATCACATTAATAAATTTATTTTATGGCCTTAATAAGTGCACATTTATATTTTATGTGTAAGTTATTAGTATTTAGTTACATATTTCTGCCACATGGTAACTTTAAATTACATCCTTAGAATAAATATTATTTATTTACACAAAATTGTCTCATTTACGTCACATATGCTTTTAGTAATTCTTTATAAAATGTTTTTTGGTAGATAAATAATATGTTGTTGATGCAGTTTCCGAAACACAAAAGGATTTTTAGTTCCATACAAAGGACTACGCTATCATTTGCAAGATTATCGAGGAAGTGAAAGAGAGCCTCAAAATGCCAAAGAACTATTTAATTATAGGCATTCATCTCTACGCAATGTGATTGAACGGACTTTTGGAGCTTGGAAAAATAGATTTAGAATATTGAAACAACGCATGAACCATTATGATATTGATACACAAGTGAAAATTGTCATAGCTTGTGCTGTGTTACATAATTATTTGCGAAAATACCAAAGTAGTGATGAAATATTTATGGTCTATGAACATGAAGATATAGTTGCGGAGGATATTGACCAACAAATGGCTCAAAGTAACAATGTTGGTTCGTCTTCTTGGTCACATGATCGAGAAATGCAAGTTCAACGTGAGGAAATTGTTTGTACTATGTGGGAGGATTATATTAAAGACTAGTACACTACAATTTATGTTCAATTTTTTTTATTAAATTAAAGTTAGATAAAACAATTACTTAAGTGGAGAACAAATAACTTTGTAATAATTTATTATGCAATTTTATAATTTTTTATTTATTTGATAAGATTGAATAAAATATTGGGGCTATTTTAATAGTTTTACAACTTATGGGATTTTTTTGTATATAAGAAAATATACAACACAAAAATTTTATATCGCATGTCCAAACAAACCTTCAATTTCATGATTCCATATCATAATACCATATCATGATTCCATATCATGATACCATATCGCCAGTGGCGGATCTAGGACTTTTAATAAGGGGGTTCAATATCTAAAGAACTAAACACACGTACTAACTGAAGGGGGTTCGACATATATTATATACACATAAAAAATAATTTTAACTATGTATAAATAGTAAAATTTTCCGTCGAAGGGGGTTCGGATGAACCCCCTAACAGAAGCCTAGCTCTGCCCCTGCATATCGCATGGCCAAACGGGCCCTTAATGTCTCTTCCTTCTAAGCCAATATAGTGAATTTTAAAGCTTTAATCATAATAAATTCAGTGATAGAAAGTTCAATAATTTCAGTTATTCTAACTATTTTTTTTGTTTTGAGTGGATTGTTGCCACTTTTTTCACATTTTGAATGAATTTTTCCTTTTATTTTTGTGTATGGTTAATAACCAAACCAAACCGATAAATGTATATTATACTTGGTTTGGTTTGATTTTGATAATTTTAAAACCGATTAAGTTGGTTTGATTTTGATTTTGATCAATAACCGATCCAAACCGACCCGTGAACACCCCTAAATACAATATTTCTTTAAAAGAAAGAATATAATTAACAAAAGAAATCTTATTGTTGAAAACTATTTGCTTAAAAGAGTAAAAAAATCACGAGTATCTTTTAGGTTACAATTCTCTAATAAAAGAACAAGGAGTTTTAGGTAACAATTCTATAATTACCCCTTAAATAGACACTTTAGTACTATATTCTTCCTAATTATAACTGACTTTTTCAAGAAAGCACCTTACACCTATTCTCTGCGCATTACTCAGAATGATAATTATCTACTATTTTTTTTTTTTTTTAATCTTAATAGAGTATGTGTGAGTAACATTCAAGACAATAATATCAATGTAGTCTTTCACCTAGGAGAGGTGAGAGCTGAAATCCTTTTGTTTTCTTACTTCAAAATTCATTGAAACTTAGATAAGAAATTCAATTTCAAGAATATATTATTTTCGTTATAAATATCCAAGTTCACTACGATAAAATCTTCATTGATTCTCCAATATAGTACTTGATCTTAACTTTTACACAATAACTTGAGAACATTGTATGACTCGATCAAACTCTAATTATATTTAAAGCACTACATAAAAAACACTTTTTTTAAACAATTAAAATTTCCTTTTTTTTTTTCTCAAGACTATACACTTGACAATATTTTTCACACGCTAACAAAAGTCACAACATTTTGGGTTTTTTCTCTTCTTTCTTACTTATTTTATGTTTTTTTCCCTTCTTTTCCGCTTTAGTACTACTTATTAATTTTGAATACATTTTTTAAAAACTCAATCAAAATAAGTATTAATATATATATATATAAAGGTGATTCCGCTGACGAAAAATCATGCGTACGCCACTGAACACAAAATCTATTACACATGTTACGAGATATCTTTTATACTAGGTGTTTAGAGTAAAAATAAGTTGTTTCTTAAATGAACTCAATTTCATCCCCACTGTCTCACATTTCCTTCTTTTATGAATACTTGTTGGACCTATTGGGCCAGCTTGCAGTTTTACAAGATTTAGAGATCATAATAGAATACCTATGTACATTCTATTTACATAGTAATCGAATGTGATACATTAAATTATGCCTTGTTACTTAAGATAAGTAAAATAAAAAATTAGTTTTTATAAAAATGTAAGATCAATTTTTTTTAGTAGATCTTATTTAGAAATGAAATAAGTAATTGAATCATCAAAGCATATAAATATTGATCAAGACAAACCTATTTATTAAATTGACTCCTCACAGTTGGTCGACCAAGGCAACTCATATTGTTTTATTAAAAATAAAAATCAATTAGTAAGTAGTAACGATCACCACAACACATTTGCATGAAATAAATATTGATCAAGACAAACCAATTTGTTTGTCTACGTGTTCAATTTTTTTGATAAAATTAATATTGATCTACACGTGTATCTCGTACATTGCACGTGCATTTTGTATATGCATCACACGTATATCTCGTGAGCTAAAGAAAGAATATGGTGATCGTGTATCTCGTGTGTTACATGTACACATCGACATAAAAAGAATATTAGACTGAATTACAATACCACGTAAAAGACGGAATAACTAAAAAAAATAAGAATAAAATTGTCACGCTTATAAGTGGAATTTTATATACTAAATCAGATCTATCAACACTATTATTTGCAAATTGAGACTGCATACATATGTGGTATGACTTGTAAGGTGTTGATACAAATGAGTATTTGGCGGCAGGAACAAGCTTAGTCCCCACACACATTTTGAAGAAGATACGTTCACGCGCTAAATAATAGTGTAATACTTTTTTTATGACATGTCAGTGAAATGTGTTTAATAGGTACTTATTTTGAATAACTTAGGTGTTCAATAGCTATAACTTTTAGTTAAAGTGTCCAAGTGAATTGTGCGGACAACTTTAAGTGACTATCGATGACTTAAATTTTAGCATAGATATATCCCAAATAGTGAAATAGTAATTTTAGCATAGATATTATCTCAAATAGTGAAATAGTACTTCAAATAAAAAATGTCCAATCAAATTTAATATCTATGCTAAAATAGTAAACTTTATATGTAGTGAGTTACATCAAACTTTGGCATTTTTTAGGACATGCGTATGATAATTTTATTTTGCATTTGGCGTTTTTTAGGACATGCGTATGATAAAAGGTTTGCAGTTCGTTTTAACGAATATTTATCTATTATTCAGATTGTAGTCCCTTATAGCAATCAGATTGTGCGTTTTAGAGAAGAAAGATTCTTGACGAACGCGTGAGTTTCTTACCATTCTGAATAACAGATAAATATTCCCTTATAGTAAACTTTATATGTAGTGAGTTACATCAAACCTTGGCCTTTTTTAGGACATGAGTATGATAAAAAATTTTTGTTATACGTCAATTTTCTTAACAGTTAGTAATAGTATATTTTTTTGTTATGGGTCAATTTTGTAAACAACGCAAGTAAGGCTTGCGAAGCCAAGTTTCCTTCTATATAAACCCCTCTTCTTGAAATACAGAGAATAGCTGAAGAAAAAAAGTAGTTTGAATACACTCGAAATACACTCCAAAACAGAGAAGTTAACTCTTTTAAGACCTTAGTTTCGTTTCTTTTTGGTGTTGTCCATTGCTCTCTCACAAGCTCATTTGAACTCGAGGTAGCTGCTCGGATTTCTGCCCAGGTTCCTTGTTTGTTGTTTGTGTTCAAGTTTGTGTAGTGGTGAAGTCCCTTCAAGCTTGTCTCGTCCCCGTTCACAACCTTCTGTAACAGATATTGAAATACACGTGTAATGCACGAAATGTACATGTAACACACGAGATACACGATTATCATATTCTTTCTATAAAACACGAGATATACGTGTGGTGCATAAAATAGATGTGTAATGTACGATATACACATATGAAGCACGAAAAGCACGAAATGTACGTGTAATACACATAATACCCATGTAATGTAAAAAATGCACATATAATACATGAGATACACATACAACGCACATTGATTTTAATTTTGTTCAATATAATTATTTACTTAAGAGTTGACTTTAGTATACCAATTTTATTGAGCCACCTAAAACATATGTCATTATCCTGATTTCAACTTGAAATACTATTTGTAGATCAATATTAATTTTATCAAAATAAAATAAAATTGAACATGTAGACAAACAAATAGGTTATCAGTTTTTATGAGATTTTAACTAGAAACTCTCAAAAAGGTTATTCATGTGAAACCATTTATTTCTTGCAAATGTTTTGTGGTGATCGTTAGTACTTACTAGTTGATTTTTATTTTGACTAACAATATGAATTGCCTTGGTTCGACCAACTAAATTGAGTGTAAATCTAGTAATTCTGATTCATGTATCTGATTTAAAATTTGTTGGAGTGATGAATCTAAATTAAAATTTAAAACGAAATTATTATTGTTTTTTTAATTGAATTTTTTTACACAAATTAATAAAATGGAGATCGAAAGAGATACCAGAGAATTGTGCGTGCATTGAGAAGAGGAAGATGCAGAGTATCGGTCGCCATTAACATAAAACAGGGATAGGAGTATTTGTTAGGGCATCTCCAACCCAATCCTCTATTTTACTCTCCAAATATAGAGTTCTCTATTTTTTCAGACAACCAACTCCAACCCAATTCTCTATTTTACTCTCTAAAAAGGAATCTTTTTCTCTCTCCTCAATATTATATTATTATTTCTATTTCATTCGTATTTTCTTACTATTTCATACTATAAATCCTTTTTTTTTCCCCAAATAATTACTTTATATAATTTTTAACGTGATATAAAATTATTTTTTATTCTAAATTTTTAAATAACATAAATTGCAAGAAAATATAATATAATACATAAATTAGGGGACAAATTCAAATAAAAGTGACATACAATTACATAAACACTCAATTTTTAAAATTATTACGTCGCTCCCATAAATGCTCTATTAATGCATTACGGAGTTCAAAATGAGCATTTTTGTCCTTAATTTTTATTGTTACGTAATAAAGTAAAACACGTGTTAATTAATTAAAATTGCGTAAAATGAATTATTAATTCAAACACATGAGATGCATGTATTAGATTGTTGTATACATTATGTGCGGATAAGTTTTACTCTATTAATATCTACATATAATTTTATTTATCTAAAATAACTTTGAGATAACTATGAGAATCTCATCCTACGGTTAAAAATATGGTGAAATTCATCCAATAGTAAAAATCAAGATTACATTCTNGACCTACCGAATTTCTAAATTATTGTTGTGATCAATTAATTATTATGTTATGTATTGTATGTTATCTTGTATTTAAATTATTATGTTATGTATTATATTGTATTGTTATCTTGTATTTAAATTATTATGTTATGTATTGTATTGTTATCTTGTATTTAAATTATCATATCATGTATTGTATTTTTAAATTAAATTTTTTCATCTTGCCATTTTAATTTTGCGTATTCTTTATAATGAAAATTAATAATAAAATAAAATTTTATTATTCACGAAAATTAGAAAAAAAATTAAAATACTATTAATTTGAAATTAAAATAGTATATATTAAATAATGTTTTTTAAAAATATTATATTACATTTAAAAAAGAATTATGAATATTAGATATTTAATTAATGGAATTATATGAAAAATAATATGTTAACTATAAAATAATAGAAAATAATAATAAAATAATGAAAAAGTGAAATAGAGAGGTGAATAGTAGTTCTCCAAATTTGGAGAACTACTATTCACCTCTCTATAAATGGAGAATAGAGAGTAATTTAGAGGGTGGTTGGAGAGCCCTTTCTCTATTTTACTCTCCAAATATAGAGAATGGAGAGTAAAATAGAGTGGGGTTGGAGATGGTCTTAGTGGAGGGAAGAGCCATTTGAATTTTCGTTTTAACTCCAATATAGAAGAAATAAATAGTACTAGAAGAAGTAAAATGTAGGAATAATGAGCAATTAATTATTTAGTGCGCATTCCAAGTAGGAATAGTGTAATTAATTAAGTTACTAGTAAATCATGATTAAACAGAGCAGACATTTGAGAATGTAAAAACGTATAGAAAAGATTGATAGCAGCAAGATGCGTATTATTAACTGCAGGTTGAGCACAGAGTATATAGAATCTATTACAGAGCCAACTCCCACTTTCTGTTATGCTTAATTACTCTGTCCTATCACCACTGTGATTTGAAGTATTGAGTTTATTTCCTCGCAGGGTGGAATGAGATAAACAAGGATATTTCAAAAAATTATTTCATCTCATTTTTTATTTGAGATAGTAATCTCATTATTATTTTAATACAAATGATCATCTCTAAAATAGCTAGTAAATCAATTTGATATAAAGTTTCAAATTTTATTCTTATGCCACCTATCAGGACAACTGCGCATCTTCCTTTCTCACTGGCAATATTAAGGATAGTACAGAGCCCAATACAGCTGCAATTTTTTTTGACAGCAGAAGCTATAAATGCTGTAATGATTTAGAGTCGAGTCGATTCTAACATACTCTGCCCATTTTTTGCATGTTGTTTAACTCGATAAGCATAAAATTATGATAAATTTTCATAATATTAAACATATCATGTAAATGTTTATCACGATTAAAAAAACATATTATTAAAAATTTAATATAAAATTTTAAGTTAGTTTTTTATACATTACAAATTATATAAAAAAAAATTGTAGTTATTTTGATATATTATTCATTGTCGCCTGATTTATATCCTAAGAAGTAGTTCGTCCAACTTTTGAAGAGGAATCTTAGAAGCAGTAAAATTATCTTAATGTGATCGATCAAGAATTTGAATTGTGGAGTAGTCATTAAAATAAACTTGTACATGTAATACCTCTTAAGATGCGATCATTTTGCAAAATATTTTATGCACTAATTTATACTACCGATACATACAAAATCAATTATGTAGGAGTGGAATTGCATAAAGAACCAATGTTATTCTTGTTCTATTTCCGTATGATATTGGACCCAACAATCAGATAAGACTTTATGTCCATCTATCTCTGGACAACACATGTTTCTTTGTTATTTATTAATGGAAATACTGTCTTATCAGATTATGATTTATCAAACACTTCTATGTAGGTGTAATTGGCTTGTTGACAGAAAACAATTGTTTCATGTAAGTGGAAAAAAGAAGAAGAAATTTAGTGTATATGTTGCCTCTCATATGATGATTATTATTGGCTTGTGGCCCAACTCATGTTGTAAACTTGATCTATCATTCATTTGATCACATCACACCATTAAATGTTGTTTTTCCAGAATGTGGAAATGACATCATTTAAACAATGAGTCAAAATGAGGACAATAAATCCAGAAGATCAAACCAGAAAAACACAAAAGGAATTGCTTAGACGGAGCTAGCTTCTCAACCTCTCTGCTATTCAATGTGAACCCTGCCTTAGGTGATAATATAATGCATAGAAAATTTTCAAATAAGTAGATGAAAGTGTAGTGTAAGTGAAAACAAACACTTATGGGACATATAGATTGAAAGTTTCATCCTTTGCAACTATCTTTTTTATGATATATTATAGATGCTCTAATTAGTCTTTGCCAACAGTTTAGGATTTAGTGATGCAATATGTTTGGTAATTGCACGGTAGATATATCACAAATCAAATTGTTAGGTCTCTGTATGTCTTTACATGCACCATCTTTTCTCTAATTTCATATCATGTGAAATTAGCGTGTACAAAAAAAAATTATACATATGTTGCTTCTTTCGATGCACTTTCTAGGTAGTGAGTAAGAAACAAAATCTTGTTTATGTCACATATATTAATTTCATAAAACACCGAGTCTAAGGTAATTATCCCATAAGAAATCATGCATTCTTATATTCCTTCAAGTACATTTATACATCCGCATATTGCCCCAAATGATTTTTCATCTACACCTATACTGTTTGGTGAAATTAACATTTCTGTTTAGAATAGACATGCATAATTTTAGCATATTGATCTAACTACATCTAGTTAAAGACATGAATTATAATATCGACTATTGCTTTGATAATTTACATTTATCAGACATAAAAATTTGTCTTATGATGACAACTTTTACATTAAATAATTAACAATTTATTTCGTCTCCGACAAAACAAAAATAATAAAATTATATTATAATTGAGAAGGTGGAATAGTTATAGTTATATAACTTTTGATCCAAAAATATGAAAGGGAAATTACCAGCAAAGAAAGCATAGTAACAAGTAATCTTATGTCTTGGGCTCGTGCCAATCTAGTATAGATATAAGAGCCTTAGGTGGTCATATAGAGATGTGAAGTGCCTCAGTGGCTAGATATATAATTGCCTTCAAGTCTATACAGGTTGCAAACCAGTTAGGCTTATCCCTTATTTGTCAGTTGTACGATACGATAATCAGTTGCAGGAAGAAATTTGAGGTGCTTCTCATAGTTTCTGCTTAATTACTTGAAAACTTAGAACCTACCTTAGAGTTGATCAACAGCCTTTAAAACAAAACGAGTTTCTAAATGCATCAGATAACAAAAGGCATCTAAACCACCAGGATAACAAACAAACAAACAAAAAAATGGAATGTATAACCAACAATTAAAATAAATGCACTTCGAAGATAATCCAACAAATGTCTTACCATTAGTCCTGCGATGCAGATTTTCTTTTTCCAAGCATAGACCTTTGATCCTTCCAACTTCAACACAAAAGTAAGAAAGCCATCAGCGCGACAAAACTCATCACAGACTAAATGATGAGCTACTGAGGAAAAAGAAACAAGTGGAAGAGAATCTCATGCTACTTATCTTTTCTACCATTTAAACAAAATGTCATGACCAAAGTCGGACATCCAAAATCAAAGTTGGAATATAAAAACTGCCCTCTCTACTATGCGAATTATGTTTCTTTGTCCCCTTTGCTTCCTCCCAAAGGAGGGGGGGTGGGTTAAAACAGATCGAGGGATAACAGGGGTTAGAAACAGATACAAAGAGGGAGTCTAAAGAATAGAAAAGGATGAAAGGCATAAAGTAATCACCCAGTGTATCAAATAAAATCAACTAAACAGGGGCCTAGAGTTGTGAGGCCACCATTCGAGGAGGGGCAAGAACAAGGACGATATGGTCCTCGCATGAACAAAATTCAGGAAATCATCTGATCCGTTAAAGTGGGGGGTAATAATGGAAACCACTCTCGCTGGGAGCTTATTTCGTGTATACACAGATTAAAGGATATTCATGAACAGAACAGTGGCAGACTGCATCTGACTAGTACACCCCCTGAGAGCTAGACAGTCATGATAAGTGCAAATAACAAGGATAATTTCTTATTAGATGTGACAGAGTCGGAAAGAATGAAGAAAGCCCTGAGGATCAGTAACAGTTATGAGAAGTGAAAAAGAACAAACCAATTCAGACTAATTAATAAAATGGGTAAGGCTAGCATGAATAACAAAATGCATTCACATAGCCATCCCATTGAAGAAGTTGATCCCGAATGTCAATAGGAAAATTTTGGGAGAATTTCAAAGACACATTTAGTGAGACTGGCTCTCTCTTAACTGCAACTATTGCCATTTCCAATTCTTTAAGACTTATGTCGCATTATCCAAAAGAATGGCAAATGATGAAAGGCATAAACTAATCACCCAGTGTGTCAAACCAAATCAAATAAACAGGGACCTAGAGTTGTGAGGCCACCTTACGAGGAGGGGCAAGAACAAGGACCATATCACAGACTGCGCTAACGTGGGGGATAATAATGGAAACAACTCTCGCTGCCCATCCATGTCGAAGACCGGGGGGCTCATTTCGTGCATACACAGATTAGAGGATATAAATGAACAGAATAGTGGCAGACTGCATCTGCCTAGTACAACCCCCTGAGAGCTAGACAGACAAGGATTATTTCTTATAAGACGTGACAAGAGGAGGAAAGAATTAAGAAAGCCCGGAGGATCAGTAAGAGTTATGGGAAGCGAAAAACAACAAACCAATTCAGACTAATAAATTAGCAAAGTGCACTCACATTGCCATCCCAGAGTCGGGGTCGACCCCGTAGTCTGAAGTCTCAACAGGAAATTTGTGGGAGAATTTCAGAGACACATTTAGAGAGGGTGGCTCTTTCTTAACTTCAATGATTGCCATTCCCAATTCTTCAGGAGTTACATGACAGATGGCTACAAACGTGTCATCATTCAGGCAAAACAATCGTGGCGCATAAACTAAGTAACGATGATCCAACGAAAGTGACCAACTTAATTCAAGACTATTGGATCGAAACCATTCCTTCCGAACATAATCATTACCCATATAAGCACAGGTCATTGTTGAGCCAATACAAAGTTTTGTCACATACAACAGCCTCGACATAGTTGGCAATATTGAATAGAGTTTCACTACCGGCATATTGTTTGAACCGATTCGATTCTGCCAAATTCAAGTCTGGATGATGTAATTCCTCCTTGTGAATCAAATTCTCCTTCTCCAGATCATAAAGGAGCAAAAGACCAGTGCATACTGAATAAAAGACTATTGTTGTTTCATCCACGGCGGCGGCGGCCTTACAACTTTCAATATTCTTAATATGTGTGAGGTTGGACAGGTAACTCCATGTTTGGGAGTCAAGATTGTAATATTCACCCCCATATGTCCAATTAGGGTTCTCACATTCGTCGCCGGCGGGTATAAGCTTATTGGCGCTGATGACATAGATCTTCCTACCGAATGCAAACACAAACGGAGTGTACCAGCGAAGATTCCTTTGAGGTAATATGAGTTCCCAGGTAGAATTAGGTTTTGTGGTATTATATTTATGCAAGTTCATACCGACGGTGAAGATGTAATTTCCCTTTTCTTCCTTTAGTCCTCCGATGCAGTAGATGCAATTATCAACAACGGTCCACCCTGTCATATCTTCAACGGCATTCGCTTTCATTTTTTCAGCGGTGAAATCGGTAATGGGAGAAAGTTTTTCCGGCAAGGATTCTAAATCGACCATATAATATTCCTCCAATCTATTGCGGAAACAGATCACTGCTGGATAACCGGGGTAGGTTTCCATTGAAATTGATACGATTTTTGGTCTAGGATTTCGGATTTTTTTGTCTCTCTTCGTCTTCGTCGTTTGTGTTGATAGGGATTCGGGAGGGAGAGTCCCTTTGTATTAGGGCCGAAATGATATGGTTGGGCCCAGTCAGTAACGACGAATTGACTAGCACTTGTCTTTTTCACCAGGGAAACAATATGCAAAGTGAAATTAAAATGTATAGATGAATAATCACTTTGTGTTGCAACAAGAGGCCACCAAATGCAAATATTAAGGTGAGAGCTATGGATAAATATTGTCCATAATTTGACAGTCTTCATCTTACTACACTCATGTCAAGAAAAACATTAGCATAATCAATCAAACTAACATATAAAAGCTGGGGTCTACAGAATGATGTTGGCTGGTACAGTATATTCATTTTGTGAGACAAAACAAGTTTAATATATATATATAAAACATAAAGTCTAGCTATATCCATGTAAAAAATAGTTAATTACGCAAGCAAGGAGAATTTTTCATTTTATGTTTTTCCTAAAACAAATGAAGTATATATATTCTATTTGGATATGATTCTTTGAGCATCATTTTGGTTAAGTCATCCAAGATATATTTTAAAATAGAAAAAATTACTTATATACATAACTTTAATTTCCTTATTGCTCATTGAACTTTCTAATATGTTGGTTAATAGAGTTTCATAATTTATTTTTTGTTGAATAAAAGGAAATTTATATATTTGATAAAAAAAAATAGAATAATATTAATTGAAATCAAAACAATACATTAATGGATCTTCAAAATAATATCTGATAAGCTCAGTATCTTGTTTTTTGAAGCAAGTCTCTTTAGTAATAACTATAAGGGAGTTGTATAGTAGAAGAGTGCAGGTTGCATCGCGCTCTAGTAGTTTAATGTTTAATACTAGTATCGGCTAGGCAGGTTGTACATACATCATCTGCTAGTTCGGTGGTTTCTGTAGTGGCATAGCCACAACTTTATGACCCTGTAAATTTTTTTGCTATATGTTATTTACTTCTTTCTGATTAAAAAATAAAAATAGCAATCTCATTTATTTATGAAAAATAGCTAAATTTTAAAAATATTATAAAAAATAGTAATATGTTGTTTTTATAGGATACAATGCAAAATAAATACAAAATACAATTCATTATATTTTGAGTACAATTGATACAGAATACAACGTAAAATAAATACAAAATACAACTATACTATTGAAAGTCTTAGTATGTTTGACACCATATACTTGTACTTTCAATAGTATTGTTGACACTTTAATGGTGTTGGTAAATGATAATTTGTATACCAAGAGTTTAATTTGAGATAATATTGAAATTTTTATTGATTGCATGGTCAAAGCAATGTCCACAAAATAGCACAAGATACATGTGTGATGCACGAAATGCACATGCAACACACGAGATACACATATAACGCACGAAAAACACGTGTTGAGATCAAATTTGTGCAAATAAAACTTTGTTTTGTTGAGACCAAAACAAAGAAAAAGCTAAATTATATTGAATAGATTCTTGTCATTGTTATAAGAAGTTGAACTCACCTTGTGATCTGTAAGGAATCTTTGCCTGATCATTCATTGATTTATAACAAATCATTCTATTTATCAACTTCATTTTCTATATTATAAGTGTATATACATATTTATCCCTTTGTTTATTCCAGGTGGATTAATTTATATATGGACGAAAAAGTATGACTGTGGATGGAAAACTTCATTCAAATCTAATTTCTCAAAAATATATGTCCAAACATTAGCTACAAAGCAACCATCAATGGATTTGGTGCAGTAGATGAGGCTGCTTCTTCAATCAGAGGTCTCAAACTTGAGCTCTGAATATGAAAAAATTCTTGATAAGGAGTGCTACCTCTTATCTTATGCGAACCCGAATTAGTCGGATTCCAATATAATATCGGACACCGGGTGGGAAAAAAATGATACAAATAAATATATCCATATTAGGAATATTCCCTTATATTTTCTTAATTGAATTCACACCTCAAATCCATGAAATAGCAATTGGAAGTTTTTGAAACTCTTAAAAGACAAATTCTTTAATCATACTTGTATAATTAAGTAGTATAAAAAGTAAATTGTGACAGCATTAAGGGTGTGTTTGGTATGAAGGAAAATGTTTTCCTTTATACCAAACACACCCTAAATGGAAAGAGAATTTCAAGACCTTTCATTTGATATCTTATGAGCCACCTAAATTAGCAAAATTAAAATGAATTAAAACTCAAAACATGTGACAGTTAATATAAGAAATATTTATTAATTGAATTCACACTTCAAATCCGTGAAATAGCAATTGAAAGTTTTTGAAACTTTGAAAGACAATTTCTTTAATCATACTTGTATAAGTACTAGACGAAAGCCCGTGCGCGCATATATATAAAGGACAAATTACTTATGTACACAACATTACTTTACCTATTCTCAATATTTCCCTACTCTTTTACTAAAATACAAAAATCCCTTATTTTCCCCCAATTCAACTTAACCGGATACTTTATTAGTTTAAGTATCCGCCCGTTATTAATTAAAGTATCTGCGCTGCTATATTATGCATCCGCCCATCAATTTAAGTATCCGTCCGTTATTAATTAAAGTATCCGTGCCAACTACTTAATAATTTAAGTATCCACCCTTTATTAATTAAAGTATCCGCGCTGCTATATTAAGTATCCGAAAGACACTAAAAAAGGGATTTTTGGTAATTAACGAAAGAATAGGGATAGGAAGTAATTTCTTTCTTATACTATGTGATTTGCCTAATTTTTACATATATAAAAGCATGTCTTGTTTAGATATTAAATTCCTTATTACACTGCCTATGATTGTTCACACTATACATATTTACATCTTTGTAAAGAAAAGGTAAAATTATTGATGCTTTGTAGTTGACAAAATATATGTAGTTGCAAAGAGAAGTGTTTTAGGTTGTGGAGGCATAACTTAGTAAAAATGAAGCTAGTATGACTGATTGACATACCCTCTTAAAAATCCCAATTGTTAGAGCTTGAGAAACGAATGGCCTGATTTATTATGATTAAAAAAACATATTATTAAAAATTGAATATGAAATTTAAAGTTAATTTTTGATACATCGGTCAATTAATCAAATTATATAAAAAAATTGTTGTCATTTTGATATATTATTCATTGTCGCCTGATTTATTGGCCTTCGATGTTTCAATTGTTACCGCTTTATTATTTCGATCCTAAGAAGAAATCTTGAAGCAAAGCAGATAATCATAAAACAATCACTAATACTTACATTAAAATAAACGATACATCTAACATTTGTGATCATTTTTCATATCATGCTAAAGCAAAATATTTTATGAGATATGGTTCAAAAGATTTGAGATGTGTTGGATGGATGGTTATATTAGTATGAAATCAAAGTGGTGATCAATTATAAGTCGTGTATTTTTAGATGCCTTTGCTGCATGCAGTTACTTTTGGAGGCTCTGCTCTGAATTCTGATGTAAACAGTACATGATGAAAATCTAAACAAGTCAAACACAAATAATTACTACTCCTATATTACATGTTTATACATTAGAGTAAAATTAAATGGCACGATCTTGCAGGACCACCTAAATGATAGAAATTGCCTTTAGGCTTCTGGCTCCAAAAACCCCTAAATTTCCCTCTAAAAAAAAAAGAAAACCACCTTTGACTTTTCTTTTTTATTTACTTTACTCATTTTATTCATTTACTTTACTCTTCAAATATTTTTACTTTCTTTTTTACTTATTTCATTTTATCTCTCATTCTAGAAAATGTTTCTTAATTTTCTCATGTTTGGTTGACTTAAATAATTTAGAAAATATTTCTCAAATAAACTTATTTTCCTCAAATTATAATTTTTTCCTTACATCACTCCGTACTCCGACCCTCCCCATTCAAAAAAATAAAATTATAATTTATTTTTAAAAAAAAAAATCAATTTATTTGTTACTACACCTAAACTAGCCCATTCCCCAACAAAAAAAAATTAACAACTTAACAATTTATTTTTGAAAAATAGTTCAAAGTTAGATTTTTTTGATTTTTTTACCCCGCTCAACTCATGATTGTCCCACCCCCCACTTTCCAAGAAAAAAATTAAAATTTATTTTTGAAAAATAATAATTAAATTTTCATTTTCTTTAGCCCACACTTACCCCAACCACCACCCCCCCCCCCAAAAAAAAAATTATATATTTTTTTTAAAAATAAAAATATATATATATACATACTAGTGAAACTATTCGTGCTTCGTGCGATTGTAATGAAAATTAATAAATTAATTTATTTTATTATTTATATAAAATAATTCTATGAGTTGATAATTTTTAATTATAATGAAGTAGTATGAAATATTTATTTCAAGCCAATGACATAAAAGACAATGTAAATTTTTGCCTTCATATGAAACATGATATGTTTTTTCAATATGCTAAATAGACTTTATATGCATATGGTAGAACAAACAATTTAGAGGTCATATTTTGAAACAACAATCTATGTATTAAGTTGAAAATAATACTTTTTGTTTAAATCTTATCTATCTTTTGAGTACTCGATCATTTATGATAACACCAATTTTGATATTAAATTTTTTTTTGAACTTTCACGTTACGTCTTTATCATCACATTTGTTTACTATTTACATATTAAAGAAATGTTTTCAAAAATTATAACAATGAAACAAAACAATACTTTTTGTTTAAATCTTATCTATCTTTTGAGTACTCGATCATTTATGATAGCACCAATTTTGATATTAATTTTTTTGTACTTCCACGTTACGTCTTTATCATCACATTTGTTTACTAATTACATATTAAGAAATGTTTTTAAAAATTATAACAATGAAACAAATAGGAGTTATCAATTTTATTTAAGAGTAGAAGTTATAAAGAAGATAAGCGACATGAGTTATCATAACTTTAATATATAATATTATATTATGACATTAAGTATATTAATCGTTGTGCATTGATTTTATTTGTAAAAATAAATAAATGACTGAAAAATATAAGGGGTAAAAATCACAAAAATAAGAAAAAAGATAAATAACTTGATTGCATAAAAGACGTGTCATATTACAATCTAATCAATGATCACAATTAAATAATATATAGGCATAGATTTTTATAATTATGTAGCTAAGACATATAAAAAATAATAATCTACATTATTATATTCACAAAGTAATAAAAAATGAAAAGAAAACTTCTAAATACATTTCAAGCAAGAAAAGAATAGCGATAAAAACAAATTGTTAAATATGCATAAGAATAAGCAATGATGTCATATAATAATTTATTTCATCTTTGATTTTCTTTGAGAGCAAAATAAAATATAACTTATTCTCATAATTCTTTTGATTGAAATAAGATAGTTATATTAATTATGTTTTACAATAAAAAGTAGGATCATAGAGGACTAAATGAGTATGTTGTCAATATGTGTACTTAAGTTACCATTACAAGTCAAAGTAAAAAAAAATCTCTTGTAAAAGTAATTCCTAACTATGCTTCAAAAAATATTCTTCTAAATCTTCCTTAAAGAAAAATACAATAAATAAATAAAGGAGAAAGTAATACAATACAAGCATCATTTTTACAATTTTCATTCAAATAAATATGAATTCAATAAATCAATTCATCAATTCAAAATAAATTATTTAATTATAATAATATAAAACACAAAAAATATAAACAATTGTTAATATGGTACTGTTTTATATATGGAATTTATGATATTTATATTCCCATCATGTCAAAAAAATATAATTATATCAAAAAAGGAAAAGTAATTTAAAATATACTCGTAAGTTATGAAATTATCAAGACTAAAATTAAAGGGTACGAGTTATGAGTAGTTATTATTTATAAATATATTAAATTAGAAAAATTTAAAATATTAGAAGTTATATTTGTCATTTTATAATAAGAAAAAGGGCACAAAGAAATTTTAGACGAAAAAAAATGTCAAATAACTTGAGCATAAATTTAACTACCTTATACATGCTCTTAACAACTACAATTACATGAATAATGTAAAAATCAAGCTAAAAAGATATAAAGAAAATATATAATAAATAAATAAATAAAGGAGAGTAATACAATACAAGCATCATTTTACAACTTCCATTATAAAAAAAATATATATGAATTTAATAAATCGATTCATCAATTTATATTTCTTCGAACCCTTATCGTTATCGATATTCATTTCACAAGCCGGTCTTTATTAAAGAATTTTATTCTTCAAGATTAAAACATAAATATAATACCACATGAAATATATATATATATATATATATATATATATATATATATATATATTACTACTTTAAACATGAAATAATAGAATGATCATATTATAAAGATAAAATGATGGAATACCATAAGGTGTTTTAAATTTTAAATTAAATATTTAGGAGTTATGAATATGAAAAGTCTGAGTTATGAATATTATTAAGAGTGAAAATGAAATAAATGAGTTGTGAATGTAAGACTTTTAATAAAGCAAATAAAGGAGGAATAAAAACTAAATAAAGAAGAGAGGAAATAATGCTTAATGTCTATAGTTACGTGGGAACTATTTCATGAAAATGGATATCAACATTTGTTGTTTAAATGAATATCAAGAAATAGTTTTAGATTTTCTAATAAATTAAACAAATAGAAAAAATTAAGAAAAATGTCAAAAATTTAAATAAAAAGATTAATGAAATTGGAATTTTTTTTAACAATCATATTAATTTATTGTGTATAAGCTATTATATTAATTATTATATTTATTAGTGAAGAATTGAGAAGTCACTCCAAATTCAAATCATGCATTCTCCTATCTTAATTACATTCAATTATTCTACTTTAATTAAGAAAATAGGGGGAAATAAAGAAAAAAAATCAAAAATAAAAGAGAAAAGAAAGATAAATACGAATGGTGGCCATAGAGATATCTTTTATATATATATATATATATATATATATTCTTTTTTATATCAGAACAAAAAAAATTATACTAACAATACTAAATTAATGTACTCAACTAAATAAGATAATAACTTTTTATAATTAATTTTAAAAATATTCACATATAAATAATAAATATTAGTTAATTTTAAATTTTGTTACTTTTTATAAAATTCAAGAATGAGGTAACTGTTTTTATTCTATTTTTTAAAAATAATAACATGACATGACATTTCTAAAACTTTTTATTAAATTAATGTACTCAACTAAATAAGATAATAACTTTTTATAATTAATTTTTAAAATATTCACATATAAATAATAAATATTAGTTAATTTTAAATTTTGTTACTTTTTATAAAATTCAAGAGTGAGGTAACTATTTTTATTCTATTTTTAAAAATAATAATAACATGACATGACATTTCATTAGGAGTGAAGTTGATATTTTGAAGAAAATAGGAATAACTCGGTAATATTGTGGTCCTAAAAGAAACAAAAGTGATTACAAGACAAATTTCCAAACATGAATGATTATCTAAGGAATTTTCTCCAAATTCTTAACGTGGAATATAATTATTGAAATTGTAAAATATTATTATTATTTTGTAGAGGTATTAATTAATCAATAAATTAATAAATATTACTTTAAAGAATATTTTTAAAATTTAATGAATATACCTTATCTCCCCCACCCCCCACCCCTAAAAACAAGGGATACTAAAAAGGAAGAAGAATGGAAGAATAAACAACAATGCAAGATCAAAAAATTGAAAAAAAGAGAGTGAATAAAGTATTGAAGTGAATATAAATAAATGCTTCTTAGGCAGTGTTTTTTATTGGGAAGGAAAAAATTCTTGGGCAGTGTAATTTCTTGAAACCATCTAGTGGTTTAAGACTTTTCTTTTAGTAGTTTTACTTTAGAGGGTATTTTGGGTGCAAGAAAAAAATGTATTTACCCTATCACCCTTCCCATCCCTGTGAAATTATGACCTTACCCTGAAAAAGTAAGGTCGTGTCAAGTCGTGCTAAAAAAGTGTTCTGCCAAATATATTTTCCGTATACATTATTGTTGTTGCCTTTTATTTTCTATTTTTTTTTACAATATTCTTTTGTTGAGAATTTATCTAAAATAAACATTCTATATTTCTAATGTATGGATATAATCTGAGTAGACTCTACTATCTTCAAATCTCACTTTTAACTTACACTATATTGCTATATTTATTATGATAAATGAAGTTAGAATGAGAAAAAAATATATATAAGGTCGTTACACACGCAACAAATACTCCTATATTACATTTTCTATATAGATGATGAGTATGGTTTTTAATTTTTTAGTAGTCATATTCTTTTTCCTTCTTTTAGTTTTTGCTAGGGATACCAACATCTAATTAACTAACGGCCCGTTATTAACCGCATAGACAGAGTACAGACCCTTAGTTGATGCTCAGGGCGGCTCAACGTAATTGGGAGCTTAAAGCGAAATTTTAATTTGAGGTCTAAAATATAAACAAATTTTGTATATATATTTAGATGAAAATTATTAATATTCAATATTGTTTTTTCAGTTATTGATTTTAGATAAGATTTTATCAACTCAACATTGAAAAACATCCTTTCAGTGAGGCAATTATTATATGACTTGTTAACATAATTTTATAAGTAATAAGTTGACAAATATAAAATAAAGATAAGAGTTAGAACCATAGAATCTGATTCAAGAAGTTAATGACTTGGTAAACACCATTTTAATATGCTTGTTGTAATGTTTGAAACTAAAATTAAAAAATAAAAATAAAAATTGTAATTCAGTTTGTTCAACACATTAAACTATTAATTCTTATTTTTACCAAAGTATAAAAGATTGGATAAAATAATATTTTTTTTTTTATCATAATTAATTAATTTTTTATAAAAATTTAACACATAATTTATTCTTGATAATAATTTGAGGACCCCAAAAGACATAAACCTTATTTTACAAAGGCAAGAGCCGTGCCTATTGATGCTTGACACCCCTCTTCTGCAATATAACAACTAATGGATCATTTTTGCTCTTCACAAAATGAGTCTTCTTTTTCTAGCATTACATCATCCTTAACAGAACCATGCATCAAAAATTTTAGCTCAAACACCCAATTTTATTTGGTCACTTGAGAATACTCGTAAAAGTTTTTTCTAATTTTGAATTCAAAAGTATATAATAGAAACACTTTAAAATATTATGTCTTTCCATGACTAATTGAAATAAGTCATAGTTTCAAGTCTTTAAGATAAATTCCTGACAAGTTAAAACAATTATCTATGTATTAATATAATGTAAGTTTTGACATTACGAATATATAATAGTTCAAGTGTTTAAATAAATTTTAATACGAATTTAAGATATTATAAACAAACTTAATTTAATAACAAATTTAAGAAATTATTTGTGTATTAAGCATATAATGTACGTTTTAGCAATACGAATATACTTCTGCATGCTGAGCAGGATAATAGTTAGAGGTTGTTGATTCATGAGATAAAAAGGATAATAGTTTTTTGATAAAATATTAAATTGTTTAATCGTGTATTTAATTGTTTATTAAATAATGAAATAAGTTATAAATGAATATATAAATAAATCATGTTTAATACTACAATTAGGGTTAATTATAGTATCCTAAATCTAATTTTCTTCATCTTTTCCTTCCATCATAACTACAATGTTTGAGAAAATCCTAATACAATATGATCCATGGCTAGATTTTTAAAAATATATTGGACTTTTTACCTTATTATCCCTCTTTCTCATCATCATCATCATCATTTCCACAAAATTCCCAAAAAAAATGGAAGAACCTCAATTTCACGTAAATTCAATATCTTTCTCTCCTTTAATTAATTATCATCATGACTCAAAAAATATGATAGATTGGAATATTACTCTTTCCATCAAGAACCCTAATGAGGGTAGAATTATTTTTGTGTATGAAGAAATTCGAGCTTGGATTTATCACATGGATGATTTTTTTTCGGTGACTAAATTAGTGGATCCAATCATTCAAAAATCAAAGGAGAAAATAATGTTGGTGCCGATAAGGTTAAGTAGTTATGATCATGATGGATGGCTAAGCAAAGAATTTGAAGGATATAAAGAGGTGGCTTTTGATTTTTTGTTGCAATCAAGATTTTGTGTTAACACTAAATTAAGGTTTAGAAAGAGTAGTCCAATTCTAGTGGTAGATTGCAATGATTTGAGGCTATATGCCTAATGGGATTATGTCTGGTAATGGAGGAAATTGCACACAACAGTTGTTATATTGATGCAAGTTGCGCGAATTCTTCAATCATATTTGTGTCAGATTCTTCAAAAATACACTATTTTTGACGAATTTGACATACACCCCTTGACATTTTTGAAGTGTCTGAGCAATATAGGATGCATCCCCTAGATTTTCATTTATTTATTTTTTTGTATTATTGACTAGTTCAATTAGCTTTTGCTTAAATTTTGAGTTTTCTTGTATGAAGAGTTTGCACATTATGTATTCAATTTATTTTAAAATAAAAAAGATATTATAGACTTTTTTAAATTTCTGACCAAATTTTCTGGCAATTTAGCATTAAACTACTAATAATTACTCTCTCCGTTCATTTTTATATGTCACATTTTTTCTTTGCACTTGCATTAAGAAATGACGTAACTTTACCCTTCTACCCTTATTTAAATTTTTTTGGAACTCAAGTTTTCAATCAATGAATATGAATTAATTTATTTTGATTAATTAATTTAACCAATGAGCATGAATCATTTACTTAACTTTTCTAAGTTGGCAAATGTATATTTTAAAGGCTAATAATTTACAAGGGCAAAAAAGGAATAATATGGTAATTTATGCATTGATTTTATGAAATGACAAGTACTCCCTCTATTCCTAATTACTTGTCCACTTTTGAATTGATACCTATTAAAAAAACAATAATTGATATAGTGAGTTTACCATTTTATCCCTATTAATTATGAAGTAAATGAATTAAAAATTTAAGATTTTCAAGAAGTTATACATTTTTCAAAGTAATAAATTGAGAGTATAATAGAGAAAAAAAATTGTCCTTTTTTTAATTTGTCAAAATGAACAAGTAATTAGGGACAATTAAAAAAGGAAAACTAAACAAGTAATTAGGGATCGAGAGAGTATTATAGATCAACTATTTATAGAAACTGATGATATGTAAAATGGGATGGGAGAAGTATAATATAATAATCACAATGGTATATTATCTTTTATAAATTGCTACTATTTGCGTAGAATTTAATACTAGGGACATAGATTACATGATAATACAAAATTATTGAATGTTACTCTATCCTAGACTCCTTACTAGCTGTTGAATTAACAATGACCACAAAGTCCTTTTCTCCTTTCGTCCTCTTATAGATTCGTCACCGACTTTTCTTCACTTTCCACTCCACTCTCCCACTACTGCAGATGCTCCATATTCTCCGCCATGGCTGACCCGAATCGACCCGTTACCGGTTACCCCGCCGCCGCCGGTCCTCCTCCAAACCACAATGGCTACCCCTCTGCTCAACCTCCACCTCCGGCCACCGCCTACCCTTACGCTGCACCACCGTATTACAACAACTACCCCTACCCAGACCCTTACGCGGCCCAGCGTAATACCTTTCTCCGACGAGTGATAGCTATACTTGTTGCTTCTACGATCATCACCGGAACAATTCTCTTTGTCATCTGGATTGTCATTCTTCCACGCATCCCTGAGTTTCAAGTCGACTCGCTCTCTGTTTCTAACCTCAATCTGTCGAATTCCCTCATAACTGCTAACTGGGATCTCCGATTTACTGCCAGGAATCCAAACAAGAAGCTTACTCTGTACTACGACGAAATTGCTGCTGCGATTTTCTATGATTCACTCTCAATTGCTGATACTACGGTTCCACCTTTCTTTATGGATAGGGTAAACGAGACTTCCCAGGAGGTTAGATTTGTTGCGTCTGGGGCGTATGTGGAGAAATGGGCTTTTGAGGGTATGGGAAAAGAGAGGGTTGAAAAGGCAAGTGTTAGATTCAATGTGAGGATGGTAGCTAGGGTTAGTTTTAAAGCTGGAGCTTGGAGAGCAAGGAGGAGGTATTTGAGAGTTTACTGTGGGGATTTGTCAGTTGGAGTTGCGTTAAACAAGTCTTCTGGGAACTTGCTTGGAGGACAAAGGCAGTGTCGGGTTGGGCTGTGATGGTGGCGTTTTAACTGAGGTGAATTTTAATTGAATTTTGGTGACCCATAAGATTCTCTAATTCTGTTGCATTATATACTTCTTAGTATAATTGTATAATCAATATAGTAAGGATAATGCTAATTGAATTGCGTTATGTAGATCTGATATAAAAAAAACACGAAAAAGCTGATCTTGATTGTTTATTTCTCACATTGGTGTATGCACATCTTTAGGTTGTTCTTCTTGTTATTTCTGTGGCTGCATTTAAGATGTGGAGATAGAATGTGTTATATTTCTACATTATTCTTGGTTCTGGTTATTTGCTTCTTATGATTTACAGTATCGCTAAGCCAAGTGAAAAGGGCTGAAAGTTTGATATGTTAAGGAATAGAAGGTTAATTCTATGAACCTGTAAAAGCCCCTTCGTGTCATTTAGGAGTCCATTTTATTGGCTATTCAAAATCTTGCAAATATTAGGCTTCTGTTGTGATGAAAATAATTTTCTGGTGATTCCTAGTGCTTCACTAAGTTCCTTCCATATGATATCTTCTTTTCCTCGAAGCATTGCTTTAAAGCATTAAAAGGTAATGTTTTTACAATTTCTTTTGACCTCATCAAATAAAAGTTCGTTTCTATATCGCCCAAGTTATAAGTTCTTGATGTCTTAACTCTTGATGTGAAGCAGTTCAAGGTAATGTCTATATGGACTTTTAGGCTTCTACCATCATGTCTACTCATTGATACAAGCTTAAAGTATCAAGATCGTGACCTTTGTGATGCAGAGCCAATTTGGTTGTGGGGCATTGTGTTGGCAGATTAAAGAGTAACCAACTATTCAGATGCTGTGGTTGTGGGAAAATATGAATAGAAGCACTGGGAAAAAGGAGTTGTAAAGGACTATCACTGTGAATCCTTTTAAATAGCCTCGTAGTTCATGTTATTTCATGTGATAGGCACTTTTGATATAGTTAAACAACATCAAAAGAATCTTAAAGACACTCTTGTTCATCTTCAACTCTGAGATCTGGCTCATGGAGATTTTGAGACTTGGACTTGGTCCTGAGAAACCGAAACCTTGATTGTTATAGAAGGCTTTGACCTGTAGAAACTCTCTGAACTCTGAGAATTTAGCATCCCAGAGGAGATGGCTGTCTTACTGTGTGTGTGGTGACTTGGTGGTGTTTGGGGGGGGTAAGCATGCGTTCAGAGCACCTTTGCCAGATGGGCAGATGTGAAAGTATAGATTGCAGGAGCGCTATAGGATTATGCACTCACTGCTACTAAACTAGTGAGGGTTTGATTCTATAGGATTATGCAATCGCTGCTACTGAACTAGTGAAGGTTTGATTCTTATGGTATGAATCTTCTTAAAGATTTGTTGAAGGGCAGGGCATTGTCCTTCATTGCAGATTTACCACCTCTATTTTGGAATATTTTACGGCCTTATCCCTGGTTTATTGCCTACTTCTCAATAAGTGAAGTCATTGGTTTCGATATATCTGTTCAGATCAGACCAAGATGAATAGGATTGGTCTTACCTCTCACTCAGATGTAACACTCCTGCCGTTGACATATGTTATGTGTGAATGGTTATAATTATTCTATTAGGCTATTACCTGGTGTCTGTACTGGGACATCTAAAAGGAAATTAAAGTACATGCTGATATTTAGTTATGGAGGAACAATCTTCAATATAAATATTTATGTACAGCCGTGCCATTTGTTAGTGTCTTTGATAGAAGATGAAGTTAATACACACAGGAGGTGCAAGTCCTTCACCTCTTGAAGGACCAATCTGCTGTCTTGATGAAAGTTGCTAGCAAATGAACCTTTTTTTGTGTCCTATCTCCTTCTCTGCTCTTATCTGCCAGGGATGATAAGATATCTGTTTTTTTTGCGTATCTACCTTTTTCAGTTGTACTATTCAAGTTTCAGCTACAATTATATTTTCCAGTTTGCTGAACCATGTCGTGTCTTGGTTTTAACTTTATATTGTGATACAAATGTCATGTCTTGGCAACAAATGAACATGCTCCATGAAAGGAGACATTCTCTTGCCAAGAGATTTGTAATTCCATGTAGTTACAGTAGAAGAAATAGTTATATATCTTGTGGAAATAACTCAAGCATAGTTGAATATATCAACTCACCTGCAGCAAATGCATGCCTTCTTGTATTGGATTTAACTTGCATATTCCAACAGTGTAAAAGACTATTACGCTATTTGTGTATTTTCACTCGTTGTAGGATGACCTGTCTTATTTTCCAGGTTACAAATCCCACTTGTTATGGACAATTACTTGTAGTTATCTTTGAAGTGACTGGTGACCTGATAGTATGAAAGTTCTATTACACTGTAAGTGTGTAAAAGTAAGCTCTTCCATATCCTACCTTGTTGAAGCCAACAATTCCCATTTCCAGCTATGCGTAGGGAATGGAATCTCCAGGAGTTGTTATCCTTTGTGCATGTTTTTACTCCCCATCAGATGATTTACGAGAGTTCTTTTGGTTCTGGTGCTATAAGTCATCATCACTTCCATTTTTTCTGTAGAATGTCTTGTATAAACTGTTTCTTCGACTGTAAAAGCTTACAGCTCCAACTTAGTATATATCTTTACTTCCAGTTTATTTGTATTGAATTGTTATTCCACTTGTTTTTGCTCTAGACCGGAAGTAAAACTTGGTCTTGAATTTGTTGTCGATGACTGGAAACACAACAAGATCCTCCTTCCTTAGCTATTGCTGATCCTGTTTGTAGTTTTATTTTGAATGAAATTCAATTGTACGTTTCAACTTTGTTAATCTCGGAATTGACTCCCCTCGATTCCTCATAGAGCTAGGGGTAGAAAAGATCAATGAAAAACTAGAGCGCGAACTAGCTGATCTACAGACAAGTAGGGTAAAGCTAAATGAGTAACTCTTGTTTTTCTTGTTGTAGTTCTCTTTCTTTCAAGCCTTCCCAAATACTAAAACATTAAAATGTTACCTTACCAAATTTAATCATATCGGTTATAGCGTAAATTATTAGTAATTAATTAACTTTCTCATAAAATACTATGCAATAATTGAACTTGAAGTTTTACTGATTTAGGGTATAATGGCCAAATATGGTTGGTATCTTGAGAATAAGGCAATCCTAGTTTGTCAAGACTAGAAGTAGGGCCATTTGGAATAATTCTTGAATCTTTATTTACCTTTTTATTAGCCTTTGCGTAGAAGCATACGTCCCTAAAAGATAAGGTTGCTTGCAACTAGCACACAATATCATCACCATCACCAAACTTCATTTTCCACCATTCACTTTGCCTTTAAAATTGCCAACTTGTTACTGCATGTAATTTGGATGTATTTGTCGTTGGAACATTTCCAAAACATGTTCTTGGAAATGAGGTTTTGGACACCTTTTACAATAGTTTGGGGAGGAGCTAGGTGGGGTCCGTGGATTCGGACGAACCTAGTAGCTTTTTGTAGATCTTGTATTTATACTTAGATAATTAAATAAATATATATGTATAAACCCCTAACAAAATTGATTGACAACTTAGTTGTAAGAAAGGGGTCGTGGGAATGTTTTCCACAACCCCAATATCAACAAGAAGTCACTCTTTTTTTTTTTAAAAAAAAAGGGAAATTCAAACTCCCAAACTCCGAAAACTTAGAACCCCAAACTCTTAATCCTTGCTCCTCTTCCGAGTCAATAGTCATCTAAATCTCAAGTGTTTAAAACAACAAATTTGAAAATAAATTCCCCCATTGATAAGGTGGTGATTAGAATCTTTTCATCCGTAACTATAATTCTCGGGCTCGAGACTTGTAAATTGAAACCTTTCATGAGAAGCGGTTTAGCTTTTTATTTGATTTATTCCATGTGAATTTGATTCAGTCAGATAACTAGGTTTCAGGTACCAAATGTTTAAATTGACCAAAAGTCTTTCTCACCACATTATACAAAAAAGTAAAATTGCAAGATGAAGTTTCTTAACCTACTAGTATTCTTTTAATCAAAGACCACATGGGTCAGGTTTTAACCTACTACGAAAGTTCGTATCATAATCATATTTGAAAAGGGAATATAATTTCATACATCCTACTTTAATAGTTTCTCCACACCAACAAAAATAGAAAAATGAAAAGAAATTCTCCCAACATTTCCTATACAAAAAGATCACTCTCTTTTTATACAAGAAATAAAGTCTCTTCGCACCACATTATAGAATCCTAAAAAAACAAGTCATATTAACAAACATATCTCCCCTTACAAAAACTCTCTCCCAAAGAACTAAAACACCACCACCACCACCATGTCGGCCAAAGACTGCGGCCACCACGATGAGGAACGTCACAAG
Organism: Solanum stenotomum; assembly: GCF_019186545.1. Classification (NCBI taxonomy): domain Eukaryota; kingdom Viridiplantae; phylum Streptophyta; class Magnoliopsida; order Solanales; family Solanaceae; genus Solanum; species Solanum stenotomum. The sequence goes on from NC_064289.1 coordinate 4,683,179, forward strand.
CTACACCGCCGCCTATTCGCCGCCTTAGTTGGCTTCATAATCCTAATCCTCTTCATCATCCTTCTCATTTTTCTAATCCTTAGGCCAACAAAACCACATTTCATCCTCCAAGATGCTACTATATATTCCTTCAACATTTCCTCACCTAATCTCCTCACCACCAACTTCCAAATCACCTTAGCCTCTCGTAACCCTAATGACAAAATAGGAATTTACTATGACAAACTTGATGTCTATGCAACCTACCGTGGCCAACAAATTACTCTCCCTACACTTCTACCACAATCATATCAAGGTCATAAAGATTTCACAATATGGTCACCTTTTGTGTATGGTAACTCAGTCCCCGTCGCGCCGTACCTTAGTGAGAGTCTTAGTGAAGATCAAATGGCTGGAACTGTGTTGATTAATGTTAAAGTTGATGGAAGAGTTAGATGGAAAGTTGGAACATTTGTCTCAGGGAAGTATCATTTGAATGTCAATTGTCCAGCTTATGTTGGTGGTAAAATGATTGGAAACAGTATTGCTGTTGGTTCAGCTATGAAGTATCAATTGGTACAAAATTGTCATGTTGATGTTTAATTTGTGGAACTAACAATGTCATGGATATTGACATCTTAAGGATGATGATCTCTCACTCTCTACTCCTCACCCCCCCCCCCCCCTCCCCTTTTTAACAATTATATATAGTATATGTAATAGTTTGATCTATGAGGATGCATAAATTGAGAAAATTGCAAAGTTCTAGTGGAATTTATTGATGTTATGGTAAGATGGTGTTTAGGCCAGTTTATGCGCATTTGAACTAATTTTACAGGTGATTTTATCCACAAAGATAATTTGGAGATGAGAACATCACACATGATTATTCAATCCACCTCATTGATCATTATTAACTAGACTAGATCCCCTCATGTTTCGTTTGAATTAATGTACAAATTGTATTGATGGAAAAAAAAAAGTTCAAGTGTCAAAAGTGGGATAAAGCAAATATTCTACATATACTTTTTGTAACATATAGATTCCATATGGCTTTTCAATATTTGGGGTTGCCTTTTTCCCCTCTTTAACATATTTTTTTAAAATAGTAATAATGTCAATTTAATAAATGATTAAAAACATGTAACGCTGAGTACTTGTTTGATGCAATTACATACTATGATGATATGTAAATGTAATTTGAGAAGGAAAAGAGTGGGTAATATTAATTTTATCACAATTAGTGTGTTAATCAACTATGAGTGATATTTGTAATAGTTTATGTAGATTATAAGTCTATTTTTGGCAAGAAATTTTCTTTAATCACCAATATTTCTACTCATGTAATTAACATGACAATCATGGAACAATGTTCCCCAATATATCCACATGATTTTAGGGTCTCTGATGCTTTTGGAGAGACATGCTTTGGAACTAAAAGATAAACAAATCAAAATAATGTTTTCCAACTAATTATTTTAATCTTATTAAAATCAGTTAAAAGAAAAAATGAGAATTGATCAGTGCCATCTGATGCGTAAAAAAATAATTCTCGAAATAAAAGCAACGTTAATTAGCGGACCATAAGAAACTAGCTGAAGTAAATGTTGATACCCACTGCATTAAAGCTTGGAATTAAAGTGGTACTAAATTCCTTTACCTACTTATCATAAACCATTTATAATTAGTGGCTTGTGGTCAGAATTTCGACTAAGGGGTGTTAAAATATAAAGAAATTAAATTTTATAAAAGTCAAAGAATATCAATATATAATATATATACATGTATAAATATAAAAAAATATTTTTATTTGTATTTTCCATCAAATGGGTGTGGCTCCGATCCGCCACTGTTTATAGTGTGATCTTTTCTTAGCAAATTAAAAGTTAGTTATGACTTATGATGAATTAAAGGTATCGTTGGTTATACCAAACACGTTCCTTCTAAGTTTCGTTTTCATCACAGGCATTTGAAAGGTCAAAACCAAAATTATTTTATGATGATTGAACACGTACATCATCGCTTCATTAGGAAGCTTCTAATTTCACATCGTTTTTGTTCTTTTATAAATTTTAGTACTAAATAAACTTCTTTTTTTCTTTATTTTATCTATATATAATATATATGTGTAAATTTCATATATGACATATATTATAGTACTATTTTCAAGCTATAACAGTAGATTTAGACTTTCAAGCTGTAACATTAAAAATTTCAGGTTATAACAAGTTAAAAAAAAAAGAAATGTTTTTATTAATTGGAAAAAAAACTTAAAAAATAAATAAAAAGATAAACGAATTTTTTTTAAAAAAAAACAGAATTAGAAATAATAAAGTAAAAAACTGAAATTGTGGGCTGTAATTTAATTTTAATTTATTGTAGATAATTAATGATTAGCATAAAATAAGGAATCCAAACTAATTAAGAATATTCAGTTTCCTTAATTCACTCTAATTTGTTAAAATTAATTCAAAAATCTGATTTTAAAAATCAATTTCCATTTATTTAATAAATGATTAATCTATTTATGATTTTTTATTATTAATTAATAATATGTAATTAATAAGGAAAAAATGAAAAAGAAAAGCGGAAATAGGAGTGTCAATTAAATTTGAATTAATTTAAGATAATTATTAATTAACATGAATTAAGGAATCTCAAACTAATTAAGAATATTCAGTTTGCTTAATTCACTCTAATTTGTTAAAATTAATTCAAAAATATGATTTTATCCATTTTTCTTCCACGTTTCTCTCTCTTCAATTTTCTTCCAGAAATTTTGTCACTGGCGACTAATTGAAGTTTTTTTTTTTTGTTTGAAAAATCCTATTTTTTTGTCATGGACAACTACGTATCAATATTAATTAAACATGACAGAAGATGGGATCCTTCAGGTTAGTATTTTTAACTGTTTACTATTTGTATTTGGATTTCAGTGAAATGTAAAAAAAATGAAACTGTAAATCATATTTTGTGATTTTGTTTTTGTACATCGTCACTATATTGAATGTGATATATTTTTTTGTATAAACAATACGTTTTGTTCATAATACGTATTAACTGTTATGAAATGTATAATATTAGTGATTTTCTGTTTTTGTGATTGTTTTGTGTATTTTTTTTTCTTAAAGTATAAAGTAATTGTATATTTATGAATGAATTTAATAGAATTGTTGGAAAGAAATTTGTAAGAATATGCGTTTCGTAAAATGTAAAAAAAGTTATTTGGATTTTTGACAAATTGTATAACAAGTGTTTTAAGTTGGTATTAAATTATAAATTTTAGTGTGTTATATTAGATGTTGTCATTTCTAAAGTAATTAGTGAGTTAAAAATGAATTATTTGGTACGATAAGATATAGATATTTGTAATGTATGATTATTGTTGTGTGAAATGTATATTAAGAAAGTATGAAATTTGTATGAAAGCATGTCCAGTAATCTGAAAAAAAAAAAGTTATTTGAAATTTTGACGAATTGTATGATAAGTGTTTTAAGGTTGTATTAATTTTGAAATTTTATTGTTGACATACATATTTGTTGTATGAAATTTGTATTAAAATAGTATGAAAGTGTTTGGAATGTACTATTTGAATGATATTTGTATGAAATGTTTTTTGATTGAATATAAAAATTGTTTTGTAATGTTCTGTCTGTCTGAATGATATTTGTATTTCGAATTGTTTGTTTATAATGTGAGACTAATTTATATATTTTTTTTAATGAAACAGGGAATTATGTTGATTTTCAAATGGAGCGAATTTGCTGATGTGAAATTCAAAAGGTCAAAAGTTACCTGTAGTAGATGTCGTCAAGTTGGACATAACAGGAAAACATGTTCAAATTATCCTATGCAAAAATAATGAATGTTCATTTGTTAAGACTATATATAATTATTATTTTTTGTTGGTTATATTAATGTTTTGGTTTGATATAAAACATAATAATTTTGTGTTTAGCGTCTTGGTTATTATTTATACACTGTTCAGTCAGTTATCATACAGAATGCATATTGATACAAATTTATTGTTAGATGTAGTATTTATTATTTATATACTATTCATTCATTAATGACACAGCTTGCATATCGTTAATGATAAAATTTGTTCCCTATTAAAGATATTGTATATATTAGTGACTAATTTAAGTTGTAGTCGGACATATATAAATCATATATTCAAACGAAAATAAGACAAAATACAACTATAAAAATTATACCATGACTAAATACAAATATCCAACATTTAATATTGAAGTCATAGACATATGCATATAAAATGTATTTCATACACGTTTCATCATTCGTTATACAAATATAAAACACAGTGCTACTTTAAAAAATAGTGTATCAGAACTGTATGAAGTCTGTATAATGTTTTTGTCATGAACTTATAATATCCAAACATAATAGGTTAGTGCATGCCAGTCACCATGTGTACAATTAACAACACAGTGTTACAATTTTCAGAACATTCAAAAGAGAATCAAAAGGTGCAATCAACTATTTTGATAACATTTGTAGTATATATCGTCAAATACTTAAACAAAAAAGAATTATTCAAAAGTTAAACAGAAAAAAATTATCCAAAGTTAAAAAAAAATTATGTAATTCTTAACCAGTGAAATTTGTCTCTAATATTGACAGGAATAATTACATCGTCAACAGTGTCCCATGGAATGTTGGCAAGCAATTTGAAGCCTCTAATGCACTGTCCAATATTATGGTTGGGGAAGATGGATCTCATGCCGCAATTTGACTCTCTCCACTGTTTTCTCAATGTTATTGACCCACGACATAAACCAACAATCAACAGTGTTGTATGATAATAGACTTGAAGAGTAATTAGCATTCTTTCGCAGATAATACATAATGCTATTGACATGTTGTTACCAACAAAATTCGAATCTGAGTTGGAATCAGACTCTGGAGGGGTTTCAACAAGTTTTTTCCTCTTCCTCTGAGGATTGCTCAAGGGATCCCAGTCTGTTGTAGTCCGAGGATCTGATGAAAGAGAAGCCTTTTCACTGGAATAGGCTTGTTGAGATACTAGTTCAAGACCTTCTTTAATCTGTAAGAGAACATGAGAAATAAGAAATCCATCATGAATTTGAAAGGAAATTCCTTCCAACATATGATGTCATTTAACATTAGACTTGCCCCAGCAGACTGGGTAATCAATTTTGATGTTGGACTAGATGAGAAAGAATGGAGAAAGTTTGATAGTGGGTTGTGGGTTGAGTCGTGTGGGAGTGAAGAAACGTGTGGGATGGTGGTGTGATCAATGATTGGGGATGGTAACGATAAACAAGGAAAGGAAATCCCTAAAATTGAGTAACTGAAAATTTTAGTTTTTTTAAAAAGGAAGTAAAATAAAATTAATGATCTATTATTAATTAATAATAAAAAACTATAAATAGATTAATAATTTATTAAATAAATATAATTTAATTTAACTGATATGTCATAGCCCGTAAATAATTTGTTATAAGCAAGAAATTTTTAAAAGTAGGTTTAAAACCCGTAATATTTACTCTTAAATGTGTATATGGGGTGATTTTTCCAATATATATCATATCAAATAAATAAATAATATTTTCTCATGAGTCAATATGGGCGGCATATCATCCGAAACTCTTATAAACTGAACTAATAGATTAGAATGACTCAATAATCCGATCAAACTTAAATCGATTGATCAAATAGGCTAATTTGTCACTCCTATACTTAAACAATCGAAGTCATTACTTAATCAAGGTATATTATGCATGCAAATTGTCTACTATGTGCAAGCAGAATTTTTCATAATTATAATTTGTTTTACAAGAAAATCCGATCGAGTTGGAACTTCAATTGATTCTATAGTTTTTATTTTCATTCCAAAATATAAACGCAAGATATACTTATACAATAAAAGTTTATAATCTTACCATATCTTTAAAGTAACTAAAAATTCAAAATTAAGGTCATTTAAATGTTTTATTATATGATATAACAAAGACTAATCTCCATATACATGTTGGATCAAATAGAAATGTTATGAGCCCAACCATTAGGCCCATAACTAGACGAAGAAGTAAATGGGCTGCAGATCAAAATGAAGAACTTGGGCCTGAAGAGCAGCCACGAAGGGGTGGAAATGATCAAATATTTGCTTTTGGAGTCGTTCTTTAATTTGTACCCAAGTTAAATTTATTTTATTTTATTGCAAGTTTATCTACTTTCAAACATACGAGACTGAAGTAGCTAAAATATTATTTTACTCAATAATTTAGCAGTTATCAATTTATATATTTTTGATAAATTTTAGTTAGACCCAAATATTAACATTGAACACAAATATGAAATTTAAAATTTAATCAGATCTTTTTATATCCATAAAATCCTCTCACATTTTTCTTTAAATGAATGAATATTATTTTCTTCCCAAATTACTCTAATCATCACAGCAATATTGCCCAAACTCTTTCCCTTTTAATTCCCTATACCTATCAAATCAAATCAAATAATTTGGCCAAGAATGGCAAAAGATATTGTCTTCAGTGGTAAAAAAAAATCCTTCTATCAATTGCTTCTCTTAATTACCAATTTTAATATCTCAATCCCCTATTATAAATATTGTTTGATTGATGATATACTGTTATATATGTAGGTAACAAAGTCTGGATAGTAAATATAACGTTTTTTTTTTTAATTTCAAAGAATGTACTTTGACTAAAGAAATGAATATTTTTGACTAACTTTAATTTTAGGAAACAAATCTGGTTAATTTGGACAATGAATCTTTGATTTGCATTGCCACCTATTAATTAACTAGTTAATTTTTTTGAACATTAAAGTTAGTCAAGGTTCATTCCCTAATTAATTAGGTTCATTTCTTGATATCTAAGATTTCAAGCTTGATAGGAATGCAAATCGTTGTAGTCGGTTGCTCTCCAACTTTCAAATACATACACTGGTGACTGAAAGTTTGAAGCTTGCACAAATCGATTAGCAAAAAAAGTAAAAGGAGAAAAACTTTGCCGATCAAAAGAATAATTTAATTTTTTGATATTTGAAAGAGAAATCTCAAACTTTAATATCAGAAAATAAACATGGTTAATTAAGGGGAATAAATCTTGACTAATTTACATTTTCAAGGAATGAACATGATTAATTCAAATGACAGGAGACCAGAACATATATCAAGTTGAAATTCAGATATTTTGACATTAAATTCAAATGAACAAAAACTATTCAGCAAGCCTCATATTGTTCATTTTCATTCACACATCAACATAATATGTGTTAACCCGAGAATGGAATGGTAATTATCCCATTTTATTTTATTACGATTCAAAACTAGATCAAAAATATAATGAACCTACTTGTATATCCTTTTCTTTTACTTTAATACCACTATAGTATTGGATTTCTATTTGTGATTAAAAAAAAAAACTTAAACTCGTAATATGCTTCTAATCCACATATTTTTGAATTATATTATTTATTAAAATTCTGTCTATCAACATTGGATAGTAAGCCAGATATATTTCTGAATAAATAACATCAAATTGGAATAAAATACGCACTTTAAGTTTTTCCTTGAAGTTTCTGAAATTATTGATACATGATTTGAAAAGCATGTTTATTGGGACCCCCAATACCCTCCGTTGAACCTATACAAAAATGTAAATGGATAATTATATTATTATAGATAGATATATATAAATGTCACATAATATAACCTATAGATTTTACTCGGTCTTTACACTACAGGAGTGTACATGGTTGACCAAAAATCAGTCTCAAGAGACTAGTCAAGTCAACATCTATATAAAAGTAGGGTCAAATGAGGAAGCTAATAATATAGTGTACTGCTTAAATAACACTAACTAATTTTTAATTTATTTTTCTTATTAGTTCTTTTTTTAAAAAATATCTTTAATTCGGTAATATTTTATTTCAACTTTCTATATGATATATTTGAAATATTAAGATTAAAAAAAATATTTTGATGCATTTAATATATTTTTATTTATGATCACAAAGTTTAAAAATTATTTTTATTTTTTAAAATTTCATGTTTATAATCGAATAGCGGAAGAAGTATAGAATATTTGTTAGTGTAGCACCACTACTTTAATTAATTTCTACTAATATAATAATCAAAGAGATGCCACAGAACGAGTCTTCTAAGAAGGCCACAGCATCAATATATATTGACTGGCACGAAAATGCTGAATGTCCTCCTTTATCACGTTTTCAATTAATAAGATTTTATAAAATTAAATCAATGATTAAACCCCCACTATCTTATTATTTACATAATATAATATTGACATTCGTAAAAATTAAAAATGAGAAAGAAATCTCCACAAATTGCTTATAATTACTTTTTAATTGCTTTTGACGGTACGTTTTGTTTAAATGAAGAAAAAAGCTAATTAATATTCAACTGTTATAAAATAATATATTGTGGATGTCCACTACATCAAGAAGTTACTCCATACTTTCCTTCATTATGAAGATAACCATAACCTCCATAACCTCCACCTTTATAACCGTTATTCTTGTAGCCTTTCACTTCCATAACCTCCCCATTATATTCATGTTAATGTCATGTTTATGACTAACCTTTTGTATGCCTCTATGTTACACTATAAATAGAGGCATAAGAGTTCATATTGTAGAGACTTGAAGATTTGGTGTACACTTGAAAGAAAGAAAGCTATCTCATATTGTTCCTCTTGTCTTATATTCTTCTTGTCTTTATCTTTATATTGTTCTTTTGTTCTTAAGTTTTACAACATCAACAAATTTATATCTTTCTTTAGGGTAGATATCACTACAAAAAAATGTCTTTTTTTTTTAATTAATATTGCTTATCGAATTATGTACTTAAGAATAAATATAAAATAATAAATTATTTTTTGATATTTAAAATTAAACAAGTTCATCTTATTTTAATTTGTCAATCATGTGATGATTAATTTAGTTATTTACACGTGCACCGCCATGCAGGTGTCACAATTCTGAAACTAGCAAAATCCACAGATTCACAAACACCAAAATAGAAGAAAAAAACAGAATTAGTTCATTTGCTTAGCTCACTTCCAGTCTGTACAGCAAAAACCATTTCCCTATTTTCTGAAAAAACCATTCCAACTTTGTGTTCATATTCATTGTATTTTCTGTTAACATTTTGTCAAATAATATATTTTAAATGTGTTAATAATTGGATGATAAAAAATAGTCAAGAATTGGTTGATTTTGTTGGGATATATACTATTAACCATGTGTTAAGAAATAATATTTATTATAGAATAAATATTTGCTCAATTTTAATAGATCATATATTCGTTTATGGTGTCTATTTACTTATATAGTAGATGATTTAGTGTGTAGAGTTTTAGCTTATACACAGAGGATTAAATCATCGGTTCTTATAAGTATAAAGTTTTTTGTTCACAATCTAGGATGGAAATTGGACATGCCATCGGTACGATTGTAGCACAAGATTATAGGTAATTTATCTTGATTATGGGAACGGTATAGTTCCAACTTCTTGTGCTAGTGCATTTTGTATGTATTGAACGGGACCGAGTAGAGATAGTTGTTTTAGACTGACTGACAAAACATATTCTCTAAACTATTAAATGTACTTATATTCTTAATCCTGATATAACTATTATGATCTGTATATATTAATTATCGTTTTGATTTATTAAAAGGTGAGATTCTGAGATGGGTCAATATGCCTGGTAAGTTGGATGATAATAATATATATTGGTGAAATAATAAGTTAGTTGATGGAATCCATGTCTCGTTATAGAGATTGATTGATATGCCTTTTTGAGAAACTTATAAGTTTTCATCATGTCAAACCTTGCAAGTGGATTTATGAATCCGACACATGAAATAAGTTAAGTAGTGCTCTAAAGAAAATTAATCATTAAGTTAAATTCGTCAGTAATTTAATTTATTGATTAGTAGCTGAAATCTTAACATGGGAAATTACATAAGTGTTTAATGGGGAATTATGAAATATAAATAGAGGAGTGCAATTACGAATTTCTAGTGGAATGATTTGTAATTTATTATGGTAAGAATAATTCAAATTAATTGTTTGGAATTATTTCCATAATAGGAAGCCTCAGTAATTAATTTTGTGGTCCCTCCGGTGCCCATATTTAACTAGAACTCAGAATCTTATTTCTTAGGGGAAAAAGGAGTAGGCGTGGATTTTCCTGTTTTTCAAGAAAACTGGGTTTTCTTCTCCTTTTTGGATTGGGGAAGAAATCTCTATAAATAGAGATTCTCCTAACCTAGAAAAAGATGGATTAGTTTTCTATTCGATACTAGCCCACCCAAGTATTGAGAGAGTTCAAATGTGAATTTGGGATCACTGTAGAAGATCATAGCTATCTTGTAGATTCACTTGAAGGTCTGTCTAACTTAGGGATTTGCTTGAAGGTATCTTTTCACACTTCAAGAGGTATTTATCGAATTAAATTTCAGTATATTTATGTGTACTAGATGATTATGTGGTCTAGCATAAACGATATTGGTTATCTATTATTCATGTAAGCAATAAGATTCCAGTATGCTTCTGCTGTGCATATAATTTTCCAACAGATTTTTATGCACATATAACGTAATTTTTGGTCACTTAATATAAAAATGACATTTGTGAAGATGATGTTGACGAAAGATAATTATTTTATTTCAAATAATTCATGAGTAAAATATTACTCTATTTTGTATGTGAACTAGAGCAATGGCAATTACAAGGTTTGAGCTACTTGGCTATCTAGTATTCCTTCCGTTTAATTGTACTTATCTTTTGTTAATTTGACACTCTTTTTAAAAAGACTATCTATTAGAAATTTATTTTATTTAGATATTCTTATGAATTATATTTTTGAAGATCCAAATAAGATTACTATTATGTTGGGGATTGTTGGATGCTAGAGTGGGAAATAAATGAAAAATGGAGGAAAAGTAAAAAAGTTACTCTTTCCATTTCTATTTAGTTGTCACCATTTTAGGTTTTACGTCCCTTAAGAAACTAGGTAAATTTATCATTTCACAAAAAAATAATAATAATAAAAAAAAAAAATATATATATATATATTAAAGTCAAGTTTTCAATAAATAAATTTGAATTAATTTACTTTGATTAACTAATTTAACTAATAAACGTAAATTAATTACTTAGTTTTTCTATGTTAACAAATTTATACTTTCAAGGTTAATAAGGGTAAAATATAAAGAATAGTGTCGTCTATGCATTGATTTTGTGAAATGATAAATACTTCCGTTGTCCAACAATAATTGTTCATTATTGATTTTGCACACTTCTTAAGAAACTATAAATAGAAGGGTTATTTACTATATCACCCTTTGAATATACTCTATATGTCCACTTTAATTGTTATGTTACGCTTTTTGAAAGTCAATTTAATTCATTTTCAAAGTTAAATTAGATTACATTAATTCGATATTTTAAACAAAAAAGATAGATATTTAAAAATATACGAAAAGTACTATAAATTTCATTTTTTTTGCATACTAATATGATGAGAGAATACATTGTAAAATGTTAGGGACAAGGAGTAATAGGGAAATAACTATAATTAGTGATTAGTGTAAATTAAGAACTAAGTGTAAAATTATCCATTAATTTTATAAAACAGACAAATATTATTGATCATTCCAAAATAGTATAGTGAATAACTGTTGGGCTAAATGGTCTGGCGGACCCTTGTACTTGTACCCATTTGTATTGTGAACCCTTCTACTTACCCCTTTGTCATCTGAACCCCCGAACTCATTTAAACTCAACATGTTGAACCCTTTCAACTCATGGTGACTCTCAATCGCGCTGATGTCACATTCCATGTAAGATAAATTTTGCCACATCATTTTTTACTTTTTATAATAATTTCTTTTTGACAAAAAATCATAAAGTTTTGATTCAAACTTAAAAAAAATAATTAATTATTCTTCTAAATTAAAATTTTGGGTCTCCCTACATCATCTGCCATTTTCACCGTGAAAAGGCCCAATCGCCGGAGAAATTTACCGCTGCCACCACTCCTCTTGCCGGCGAGACCACAAATACTCTCTCCCTCATCTGTCTCCGTCTTCATCGCACACTTTCACCATTTTTCTTACCTCATCCTTCTCCAACGTCCACAAATCCAAAAACCATAAGCCACCACACCAGCTCATTGCCCCTCACCAACCTCGTTCCCCTCTCCACTGTCTTCCTTTTTCCGTACCATCGACGACTCCTGCGAACCACCAGGGACCCCCATCGACCAGAGAAAGTCATGGCCACCGCCGTCGCCATTTTTGCCGGCGAAATCACATATACTTTCTCCCTCACTCTCTTCATCTCCACCGCACACCATCACTATTTTTCTTTCCTCCTCCAATCTCCACAAAAACAACAACCTAAAGCCACCGCACCACCAGATCTGGCCGAAAAACCTCTTCACCGCCATGACCGCACCCTCACCCACCTCGTTCTCCTCTCCATTAGCCAGTGTCGCCTCTCTCTCACGCCACTACGATTCAGTGGTCTCCGGCGAGAGCTGGTCCACTTTCTCCTTCTCGTGGTGAATCAGTCGCCAAGAACTGCTAAATAGGTGGGTTTTTTTTGCAACAAAACCTATTTCCAAATACTGGAGTCACTTAATAGTACAAAGCAAAGACAGTCGTCACATAGAAATACAGCCCGAAACCTCGACGGACAAAATAAAAATGGTTACCGTAAATTAACAAATAGTATATTTTTGCCCAAAGAAAAAAAAAGAACAAAATTTCAAGCTGAAAAAGGTGTGAGCATTTCTCCCAATTAAATCCAATCTCAAAAATTAAAAAGAGATTGCCACAAAGAACATTCAGCGGATTGCTAAACCTTGCTAAATAGGTGTTGGTAAATTGTGGAGAAGAAAATAAAAAGTTTGTTCAAGCGTGAGAATGGCCAAAAAGGAGGGGTTAGTGAGGGAAGAAGAAATGACTTCTTAATTAATTGCTGAAAAAAGTGGGTCGTTGGGTGAAGAAGAAGGGTTTCAATTTTCTTTTTTATGTTTATTATTTTACTCTTTTAATTTAAATATTTTTAAAATTTAAATATGATGTTCACTTGCCTTAATAGGCGTGTGGTCTCACTCTCTTGCCAACTCAACCATATTAATGCCACATATGCGGTCAACGGTCAGAGGGGTTTGATATATTGTGTTTTATTAAGTGTAAGGGTTCAGATGACAAAGGAGTAAGTAGAAGGGTTCACAATACAAACAGGTACAAGTATAGGTATCCACCAGACCATTTTGCCTAACTGCTGTTGTTGAAGGGAAGTATTAAAGATTATATATTTGTAATAAGAAGGACGGAACTTAGGGAATACTGCACAGTTCACAACTTGGAATAAGCAATTCTCACACATTACTGAGAGAGAAATTTTTAAGTATTTTTAAATATAGAAGCATTTCTTCATGTTATTAAAGAGGTAAGAAGAAGACTTAGACAACACACTAAATTCAGCCATTTCAAATTGTTTTATTTTAAGATTAAATTAAAATGGAGGAATTAATTAATCTTTCTTTATTCGTCAAAATGCAAAGTAATAGTATGAACCAGAGAGATTATTAATGAGAATATATTTAAGTGTATAAAGAAAAGCGAAGTTAGCAAAATAGACTTCATAATAATACCATAATTAAATACATTATGGATAATCACTCTAGTTTGTTTATGAGTTAAATGAAACAACTCAAACGCGTTGAACGTGGACAAAAAAAACTTCCGCTATTTCTGTGTACCCAATACCCATTATACCATTCCATTCATTCTCTTTCCTTTCTCCTTCCTTTTCACTCTGCAAAACCACTCAACTTCCCCCACTTGCTTGCCTCTATCCATTTATTTATTACTTCTCCACCTCTTCTCCCTCATCAAAAGCAACAAATTCTCTCATCTTTCTATATAACCAATCCCTTCTTCCCCTCACACTCACCAACAAGCAATTCAAAATCTTCTTTCATACCCACAATTCCTTTTCAGTTTTTACCATTACCCTTTTCAGGATTTATCATCAATGGCTATTAAAATTCGAGAAGTATGGGCTCATAATCTCGAATCGGAATTTGAACTCATTTCTACCGTCATTGATAACTACCCTTACATATCTATGGATACTGAGTTTCCTGGTGTTGTTTTCAAGCCTAAGATTTCTTACAATCGCCGCCAAAATTCCCCATCGGATCAGTATAAGCTCTTGAAGTCTAACGTTGATGTGTTGAATCTCATTCAGCTTGGTTTAACTTTATCTGACGCTGACGGTAACCTCCCTGATTTGGGATCTGACGGCGGTTACATATGGCAGTTCAATTTCTCCGATTTCGATGTGGCGCGTGATCTCTACGCTCCGGACTCCATCGAGTTACTCCGCCGACAGGGGATCGACTTTGAAATGAACCGGGAATGCGGGATCGACTCCGCCCGGTTTACTGAACTGATGATGTCGTCCGGTTTGGTGTGTAATGAATCGGTGAGCTGGGTTACGTTTCACAGCGCGTATGATTTTGGGTACCTTGTGAAGATACTCACGCGCCGGGAACTTCCCGGTGGTTTAGAGGAGTTTATGGAAGTTGTGAGGGTGTTTTTCGGAAATAAAGTTTATGATATGAAGCATTTGATGAGATTCTGTAATAGTCTTTATGGTGGTTTAGACCGGCTTGCGAAGACTTTGTCTGTAGACCGGGCGGTCGGGAAATGTCACCAGGCCGGTTCAGATAGCTTGCTGACATGGCATGCGTTTCAGAAAATGAGGGATATTTATTTTGTGAATGACGGGGCAGAAAGACATGCTGGCGTCTTGTATGGATTAGAAGTTAATTAATTACTTTATTAGGAGAAAAGAAAAATGAGTAATTGTCTCATTTTTTGTTAGTAAATAAAAGCAATTAAATTTATTCTTTTATGCTGAAAATATTGTTTTTCGTGACTTTAATTTTAATAGCTAATGGAAGTGGAAGTACACATAATATTCAAACTAATTATAAACTCACAAATTCTGAATTCTAATTTTTAAGTTATTTTTTGGTCCAAAATAGTTGTTCCAAACAAACTTTGTGACATAGGTACAATTTTTCAGTATTGAAAACACTTTTAAATAGTGAATTATTAGTTTAATTTTTGAAATTATTGACAATCTCAAAAACACTCATTTGTAACATAAGTAAAATACACTCCTAAATTCGTGTTTTCCAATACTCCTCTCACTAGCTATTGTTCTACCAAAGTCTTCACTTCCTAACTAAAGTTGAATCACGCTGCAAGATTGAATCAGCAAAATAAAATAAATAGACTTATTACTAATTCAAAACACAAATCACCTAAAAGATTTGACAATTCTTAGTGAAGCCTCAGAAGTGTTGACTGCTCCATACAACATGGAATAATAATAATATCCAATTCAAAATGAATAGTCGATCGATGGGAGGCTCCAAGTTTTTATTTCCGTGACTGTCGACCTTTATTTCCTTAATTTTCACGCAATGTAAAATTAAACTAGCGTATCATAGATTTAATTAAAATAAAAATAAAAATTTAAAGTTTGTTGGAAAATATAGTTTTTAGAAGTTTAAGTTGTATTTAAACTTGCATTTTTACTTGCAAAAATTAAAAAATTTACGAGTGAAACTTGAAAAAAATTTAGAGATAGATTTTCAACAATTGACCAAATTTATGAACAAACAATAATTTAATTTTGGGAAAAGGGTCAAAAATATCCCTCAACTTTGGTTTATTGTTTGACTTTGCCCTTGCCATTAAATTAAAGTTAATTTTACCCCTACTGTTACTGATTTCACCATATATACCCCTCATTTGACAGAAAGCCCCAAATTAACTCAAATTAACCCGAGTTCTTAAAAACGATCCATTCTCCATCTTAAACCCAATGCCCCAACCAGTATAGCCCATTCTCTCAAATTAACCTGAATCCTCCATTGAAGCCCTGCCAACTAGTTCAAACAATCATCAATCTCTTCTCTTCGTCCCCCAAATCCTCTCTCCAATCCTACCTTCCTCACCTCACTCCTCCTATTATCCACTCCTACCCAAATCATCACTCTCTTCTCTTCACCTCTTAAGAAATTGACCAATAGAAAACATCACTGTTGTGCATAATTCTTTCAAGTTTCTATAACACAGTTATGTCATCTTGAGATGTCGAAAACAAATTTCCCTATGAGGTTTTTAGGAACAAAGCATGAAGTAACTGAAACACTTCCAATACTTGAACTGCTACTGTAACAACGTTTATACATCCACCAGCACCCTGTAAGTGAACCAATACGATCACATTATGAAAGAGTCAATCCAAAATTTAAAGTAAGTTGCTTCATAGCATCTATTTTTGACAATGAAAGTTGACTTAAAATAGACAAAATGAATTAAAACATCAAAAACATATATAATTGGAATTGAATACATGGATCAATTTCCATACAATATTAACTAGAAAAGCTTCTATTTCTTCTTTTCTTACGTCTAGATCTTGACAAGGATGAAGCTATTTATACATATTTTAAGAGAGATCTTTCGGAGAACGGAAGCGGCAGCGAGAAACGCTTGATTTTGCTGAACGGAGAGCTTTCTCATTCGACGGCGAGTGATATCCAACGCCGACCTGTACGACGACGAAGAATGTCGGAGTCGAAGTGAGGTGAGGAAGGTAGGATTGGAGAGAGGATTTGGGTAGAGACTTGGGGGACGAAGAGAATAGATTGGTGATTGTTTGAACTAGTTGACAAGGCTTCAATGGAGGATTTGGGTTAATTTGAGAGAATGGGTAAAAGGGGAATGGGTTATACGGGTTGGGCATTGGGTTTAAAATGGGGAATGGGTTGTTTTTAAGAATTCGGGTTAATTTGAGTCGATTTGGGGATTTCCGTCAAATGAGGGGTATATATGGTAAAATTAGTAACGGTAGGGGTAAAATTAACTTTAGTTTAACAGCAAGGGCAAAGTCAACTAATAAACTTAAGTTGAGGGGTATTTTTGATCCTTTTCCTTTTTTTTTTTCTTTTAATAATTTACTCTCAAAATTTATGACCCAAAAAAGTTAAGAGGATAGATGGAGATTAAAAAAAAGGAAAAATTACAGAAATCCCACATTTTAGTTTACTTATTACCATTATCCCCTATAAGTTTTACAAATCTCCAAAATCCCTCATTTTCGCGCATCAGATTAGTGTCTCAGCGCTTATATTATTGTATCTCGCACATTAGATTAATGTATCATTGCTTATATTATTGTATCTCACGCATCAGATTAATGTATCATCGCTTATATTATTGTATCCGTTTGAGAGATTTCTATAATTATAAACTTTTAAGGAATAAATTGTAATTTTGTCTTAAAAGTATGTAATTTCTGTAATTTGCCCTAAAAAAAACTGGTACATGAAAGTCCTGTGGTAAGCTACAAGCAAATCTGTTTTTTTTTTTTTTTTTATCAAATGAGTTGGCACCTATTTAATGTTTTAAATTATACACAATATATATCCCATTTTAATTTAATGAATTAAACATTTCACATGTCTGATATCACTGAATAATTTGTTTAGTGATTGTTAAGCTTTGTAGGATTGGTCTTGGAGTTGAAAAATGATATGATCGTTTATAACACTCTTAATGAATATATAATATGTTCTTATGCATTGTTTAAACGATTTTATATTCTATGTTTGAATCATAAAAATATTATCTTTTAGTTACGTATCCTTAATATTAGGAAGTTAAAAAAGAAGAGAGAAAAATAGATTTGACAAGATGAACGGATAGGAGGGAAAAAAAAAAAAGGAAAAGAGTTACAGATAAAAAGATTAAAGAAAAAAAAATGGACAAAAAGCACAGAAGACGCACAAAGGAATAACCATGTTTTTTTTTTTATAAAAAAATATGCACAAAAAGATATCATTTTTTCTTGATTAATGTTCTTTATAAAAGAAAAATAAATGCACTTATATAGATTATACAAAAATTAAGTACTTTAATAGATCAACTAAAAATTCTTACCACCAAAAGATGTAATGCAATTGATGAGACTGTTTCTTTTTTAATCAAAAATCTCATATTTGTGGCACGAATTTTGATATACTTAAACTCCAATGTGGATACCGACTCCAAGTGGAAAATCAAAGAAAACTAAAAACTCTAATGAAAATTTTACGGATAGATTCCTAAGTAACATAGTAAATTTAGTACTATTTTGGTCCATATTATATATCCATTTTGAGTAATTATATTAATCATAAAAATACCATCTAAGCTACTATATTTATATCTCTTAAATATCTCATTTGATTAATTAATATACTAATTAATTATATATGAGAAAAAAATTAATTCAAATGATCAGAAAGACTAATATTCGTAGATAGGCTAGCTACATATATAAATCAATCCAATTATATATATGTAGTTCTAGTCAAACATGGACCTAGTTAATTAGAGCTAGCTAGCTAGTTGTCTGTATTAGCTATTAGATATAAGAAAAGTAATAAAAAGCATTCAACTAATGTTTTATATTTCCAACCACTTATCCACGCTAAAATGTTAGACAAGACCACGTTAATAATTTCTTTAATTATTACATTGTATACGCTATACTACTAGGTCACTAAATTGAAAATAGGATCTAGGTGAGTCGTTAGCACCAAACATGTCAGTGTAATTCCACAAATATGATATGAAGAGAATGTTATATACATAAGTTTTATTTCTATTTTTAAAAAATAAAGAAGTTATTTTTTCGATTTTATCAACCATTTTAGTCGGTTCTTCTTAAACATGTTGAGAAAGAGAAAGTATTATATTGACTGCAAAAACTTTGCATATTGATGTAAAATACTTCTAAAAATCATATTCAAAACAAATTAACACTGTACAAATTTTATTAGCAGGACTTTCTTTGTGGTATTTAAAGACTTACTTTAATATTTACAACTGTTCACCATTTATAATACTTACGTTTAACAGTCTAACTAGAAAACAATAAAATGTTTGAGGTAATGATCAGTACCCTCCCTCACCTACATTCACGCTTAATTAAATAGGAATTGACTACGAATTAGTCGCTAAATAAGATTTAATTTTTTAATTCATCTCTAATTCATAAATTTAAATGTCAATAATCTATAATAATGCATCGTTAAATAGAAATTTTAGGATTAGAAAAGTCATAGTACTATATATGCCCTTAACTGCTCTAGTATTGTAATTAGCTAGCATTAATTTGAAAAAGTGGATTGTCATAATATCAGAAGGCTTATAATTTAAAAGGATTGAAGACTTTCGTTTCATTTGCCTCTCTTAAAAGTGATTAAATTAATTTGTAGTACTCCCCCTGTTCCAATTATGCACCATATATTTTTTTCTATATAAAAAAATATCACATTTTTATATTTGGTAATTCTATAATTTTAGAAGTATTTCATGTCATGTTTGAGTATGAAATTTCATGTTCAATCAAAGTAAGTAAAGTAATACGGATATCTATGACGGTTGTGCATGTTTTGGATCTAGTTGTGCCCTTTTCAGTTGATCAGCCGACGTCAATGAAGTTTGTATATCAGCACTAACCCATCGTATATCGTATTTGGACGAGAGTAGTACTAGCACTACAACAAAAGAGACATTTAGTGGCAATAAATTTTCCTTTTATATTTCCGCAAAAATATGATGTAGCGACAATTTAGCTAATGTCATTGCATCGAGAACTGTTAAAGTCTTTAACGACATTTATATAGAGTACTAGTTATAAATACTCATATTTATTACTATGGCTAAATATAATATAGAAACAATTATTATTCTTTATTTGTTGTGCGTAGAAAAGTATACAAGGTAGCAATACACAGTATTTATTTCATTTATGTAAGAGTTGGTGTATATAGTACTATAAATGAATTTGTAACTAGCAAGTGCCCTTTAATTAGTTTGAATTCAAAAGAAATGTAACAAGCTGAGTACTCTTTTAATTAGTAAAAATGAAGTACTTTACCTTATGGAAACGCTTCTCATTCTTGAGAAAGAATAAGAAGAAAAAGTTTAGTAGCAAATATGACCAATCTTTACTAGATAACATGTTTGGTCCATTCCCAGAAAGTGGTGTACTTTGTTGTCCAGATGAGGCATTGGAGATGGCAAAACAAGCATTGGCAACAAGGAGGCTATCGTTCGAAGAAAACGAGTCGTGTTCTGTTCTATCCATGGTTGGTTTCCCTTTCAAAGATTGTCTACTCTTAGCTGTGGAAACTGAGAATCCTAAAATGGATTTCTTACATTCAATGGAGCAAATGACTAAAGCTTATGGTGGCCAAAGGGGAGATATGGTGGATTGGGAATTTATGGAGGAGTTGCTTACTTGGTTCTTGAAGATTAATAACATGAAGAATCAACATTTCATTGTAGCTGCATTTATCGACTTGTGCTTGGTATAACCTTCAATTCTCTCCTCCTCCTCTTCCTTCCTATCTCGTCTATAAGCTTGAATTGTTAGAACATGATACTTATAATTACTTATTAATGTATTTAACATGTCTTCATGTATGAGAGGTTGGGGTTAAGCACGTAGAAAGTCTTTTTTATAACAAGTGGTAGTGAGATTTGAATTTAGAAACTATATTTTGTTGATCTAAAAGATTAGAAAAAGTAAAACAAACTTTAATTTACTTAATTATGTTAACAATTATGAATTATATTGACCTTTTGCAGCAAAAGGATTGATTTATTTATTTAATTTCCTACATCTACATAATGATAGTAATATATATTATCAGCGTAAATTAATTTAACCATTGTGTTTTCAGATTATATTGTCGAAATAGTTATCTTTCATTATTGGGATAAGGGTCCGAAAATATCCCAACTTTGGTCAGATTTGTTGTTGCTATACTAAACTTTCATAAGGACCTATTACCTCCCTAGACTATTTAATACCGTATTTTTTACCCCCTGAACTATTTAATAGTGTATTTTAAAGGTATATATGTGCCCACGTGGACACATTACTATTTATAATTTTACATTATTTTTTATGTCCACGTGAGCAAATATATATGTTTAAAATACGGTATTAAATAGTCTAGGGAGGTAATAGGCCCTCATGAAAGTTTAGTCTAGGGAGGTAATAGGCCCTCATGAAAGTTTAGTATCGCAACAACAAATTCGACCAAAGTTGGGGTATTTTTCAGACCCTTATCCCTTCATTATTAGTATGTAACTTAGCATGTTAGTGCTATACTAGTTTATTTTATTAATGGAAAAAGGATAAATATATCCCAAACTATCATAAATATCCTCTATTATACTTTTGGGTTGTGTATACCCTTATCGTCAAACTATTTTATTTTTTTTTTTGGATCAGGGAGGTCAGGTGCAAGATGTGGAACCACTTGCTATTGAAGTACCTGAGGAAAATGTGGAGCCACATATTAACGAAGTACATGATGAAATGGTGAATGTTTTGGAGGAATTTGATGCTGAGTACTGTGGTGGGGCCTCTAATTCTTCTTTGCCAAATAAAGGAGAGCATTTTAAAGAAGACTACTCATGCAAAATTATGTAGTAGTAGTTGTTGTTTGTTGAAAATTCATAAGAAGAGAATAGAAGCTATAGTTATTGGTTGAATACATCGACAAGACATTATCCGAGTTTTTTGTTTACATACACTTAAAAGTAGTGGTTCGACCTATTAATTATATATAGTTGTATTTTAGCAGTACAGTAATTCTTGAATTGACATTCAGCTAACTACACATCCACAAAATAAATAAATTCCATGAAAGGTTGAACAAATTTTACTACTTTACTTGTAAAGCACATGAAGACGCCATTTATTGGAATGAGAATTACAAGTATCAGCTTCAGATTCAACTACACTGTGAAATTCAAGTACAATGGTATATACTAATTGTACAATGTAGAACTACTATTATACATATTTGCTGATGGAGAATTTATCATTTTGAACATCAAGCTCGAATACAGCAACGAAAACCAAGCCTGAGCATCCACAGAAATGCTAGGAAATATTACTCAGCTTCAGTAGTATTTGCAGAAGTTCGTTCAGTGGTACTGGATGGGGGAGTTTGGGCATGTGGAGTACTAACATCCGCAATTGAATAATCCTCATAAATTGAGTCCAACGCATCACGAGCAGCTAACTTTGAGTCATGGATTCTATATTCACAAGATAACTTTCATTGGTAGCAACAAGTAAAGAAAAACGGAATAGGACTAGTAGGATACACTCTATCCACAAGTCAGTGTTACTAACATCGGCATCTGACAAAAACAAGTAATCTTCTTGATTCTATAGGGCCGAAGAAGAAATAAGTAACTGAAAAAAACAAACTGCATTGGATGTTTCTATGAACAACACTATGTTGAATTAGTCTCTTTTTCCTCATTCTTTGCTTCGAAAAACACTCAATAATTATTCAGTTTCTTGTAGGCTTGAAAATAGGAACTTACATCAAAATCGGGAGCAATCTTCATAATTCCACTCACAGGGTCCTGGGAAGTACCAGCATCTGGACACTCTCTTTGATTTTCTTGTTTCTCTATCCCGACACCAACTCCTCCGCCATCATCAACAGGCAATGCTGCAGTTTCATTCTCAATGAAACCTGATGTTGAAGGCATGGTTGATTGTTCCTCAACAATATTTATCTCTTCGAACTTTTCCTCAAATTTACTAAATAAAAAATTACAAAAAAAGAACCTCTTAAATCCACTAAGTTTATCTTGCCCTTATAAAATGCAATGCTATTAAACACTCCATCCTCTCTAGCAACATATTAATCTTTTCAGTTTCATAGGTAGTTGAAGAAAGAAGTAAATAAGTACCTGATTAGGTAAACATCAATTGGTCCCATGGTGCTGTGAATCACTATACTGGATCTCCTTTGTGGATAATCAACAGCCTATTAGAAACAAAGAAGACATGCTAAGACACATAGAACTGTTACTTAAATTTTGCTTAGATACCAGTTGAAGAACTGGTAGACTTGTTACAATAATAAAGAAAAGGATTTTGTACTAAAGAGAAAGCAGTTACCTCGTTAGGATCTAATAGCTATCAGTGTGTCATTCTGATGAGAGCAATAAATTGAAATCAGAGCATTAGTCATTTGATGAAAATTGCATTACAAAGAAATCAAAGGAAAAAACAAAAGCATCTGTTTCAAAATTACCTGAAGACAAGGTAAGCTCTTTATATCATCTTCAGTTACAAAGAAGAGATCAGTTGTCAAGAATACGAAGGAAAAGTGAGCAGATAGATCCATTAACAACAAACAACTTGGTTCATCATTAAGCCAAAGAATGTGGTACCTTTCATTATTTTCATCTTCACTCAGGACCCTCAACCTTTCTTGCTTTTCTCTGAGACAAGCCAATTTAACACAGTATCAGCATAATGTTGAAGCAAGGAAATATTAAAAATTTTATCAGAGGCATCAGAAAATAACCTTATCTGTTCATCTAATTTACTTCCTTCAATCGTCAAATTTTCTACTTCTGCCTGTAAAGGAAGCACAAACCAATTATTGAAACCCTTTTTTGCTCAGGCTACTTGACAGATTATGACAGGGCCAATTGACAATTAACAAAATAAGAAAAAAGACAGGCAACGAGATAGTTCTTCAAAACTGTAAACTTGTAACACTCTCATCAACTTCCCCTGGTCTTGCAACATCTAACCCCCTATGTAATAAGAGAACTGAGTCGTAACTTTTGTTTATCGAATGATCTTGAACGATATAGAACTTAAATGATAAACAACTTAAATGTAAAATATTTATTAGATAAGCATTTCCATACTTCCATTGTATCATGTTTAGGGATTTCTTTTCTAGCAGACCAACGCCTTCCAGGACATTTGTGACGTCATATAGACGCCTTTTCTCCACCTGTTAAAAAGAGGAGATCTATAGTAAGCTGATATAATTTCATCATACCGGTTTATGTAGTATCTACTGCATAGTGAAGATACCTCTAATGTATCAGCTGCCTTGTACAGATCTAGAACTCCATCTTCTGCATGTTTGATCAGGTTAATGAACTTCTTCGTTAAGGAACCTGAATGAGAATCAAGAGAGGAAGTCATAGTTACTAATTTTGGTATATATTTACCCAGTACAACAAGTAATTCAAGAAAAATGTCTTATAACATACAATTGCACCAACACAGAAATGCAACCTCTACCTATATTCATACCCCAAGGACAGACAAAGACTAAAAGACACAAATTAGTAACTGAAAGTCATAAAAATTTTAAGTTACCTAAGGAGTTGTCATAGCGGCAAGGACCAACTGGAGTAACATTATCGCCTGAAGGGGACCTTGTAATTTGAAATATTTAAGAAGTTATCTCTTCTATAATTCAATGTGTTCTATAAAATGGTGGGTGCCTCAGAGAAAATGAAAAACAACGATAAGATGGGGTGACACAACAAAGATTACAGCTATCCAAGCCGCTAATTTGTCAAATTGAGTAAGATAAAATGATGAATCTTATATTGATGATATGAGATGCATAAACTAATGTTGACAAAACTTCTTGTAGGATATCCTTACCTGAACTTGAGGTTGCTTGAGCAACAGATCTGGCCTTTGATGTCTTTGGTGCTTTCTGTGACTTTCCAGCTTTCCCTGAGATCAGTGTCTGCATTAGACTACTCATATCGGCATTTCCAGAACCTGCAATCTGTGCACCCACTCCTTGTTTGTAATTTGATATTTCACTCTTCCGTTTCAGTGGCTAATCAAGACAATTGAATATCCCCAAGTTCTTATCAGCAATAAATTTTAAAATCTTTACCAAGAATGTGAAGATAAGTAGATACTATAAACTGCTCAACTAGATTGATCAGCATTTAAATAAACAAAGTCATGTCGTATCACCAAAAGATCTAAAGAGGATTTAGTAGATAGAACATAATAAACACTTGATCTTAGTAGCATGCTAAGTCCACATTAGTGGGATAAGGAAATTATGGACTCCTTATATGGAGAGTTGGGCTGATCAATCTCATTGATTGCTTCAGAAGTTCACTGAAACTTTATGCAGTTTGGCATATGACTGGTTGATGGTAGAGTAGACCACATTCGACATGAAAATAGTGGCTTAGTCCTGTGCAGTATGGTTAGCCACCTATAACACGACTTGACTTCAGCCTAACAGACTGTTTTCGCCTCTCTAGGCAGACATCTCAGGACTAGTATACCGAATCTCAATGTAGTGGCAAACGTGTTTCACCAGAAGCAACCAGTTGCTAAACTCACAGTGTGAAGGACTAGAGGTCCTCTTTAAAAACTACAAGCAGGGAAGAGGGAGATGAATAATGTAATAAAACATTGCAGCTCATTAGTTAGTATGTGAATGGACGGTTTGTACTGAATTTAAGTGGGTCAAACAAGCCACCACTACAACAGCAGTGTACTAAATCAAATTTTCTTTACATCAGTATCAGATTTCAAAGCTAAGCCATAGAGAGCAAGACATTAGACAATACACAGTGAAATTTTGATAGCAGTTCTAACTGCCAACTTATTCTGATTATTGCCACTACAAGTACAATGATATATTTACTAACTGTACAATGAAGCTCATTTCCTTGGGGCATCAAACTGCCAACTTCCTGACAGAGCATTTCGGAAAAAGCTCCCGAAAGCACTTGTTCTTACGTTTAGGTCATTCAAGGGGCTATACAGAGTATAAATTAATACAGATTTGCTGATGGAGAATTTATCATTTTGAACACCAAGCTCGAGCACTACTCTGAAAACCAAGCCTGAGCATCCACAGAAATGCCAGGAAATATTACTCAGCTTCCAGTAGTATTCGCAGAAGGTACTTCAGTGGTACTGGATGGGGGAGTTTGGGCACGTGGAGTACTAACATCCGCAATTGAATAATCCTCATTAATTGAATCCAACGTGTTCCAGTCAAGAGCAGCTAACTTTGAGTCATGGATTCGATATTCAAGGGATAACATTCGTTGATAGCAAGAAATAAAAAATAACGGAACGGAACTAGTAGGATACACTCTGTCCACATGTCAGTGATACTAACATCGGCATCTGACAACAGCCAGTAATCTGCTTCATTCTGTAGGGCCGAAGAAAAAATAAGTAATTGAAAAACCAAACTGCATTAGAAGTTTCTATGAAATACTCTACCTACTTATTTAAGATAAAATGCACTATGTTGAATTAGTCTCTTTTTCCTCATTTTTTTCTTTGAAAAACACTCTAATTATTCAATTTTATGAAGACATGAAAATAATAACTTACATCAACATCTGGAACAATCTTCACAATTCCACTCACAAAGTCCTGGGAAGTGCCAGCATCTGGACACTCTCTTTGATTTTCTTGTTCCTCCATCCCAACACCAACAGGCAATGTTACAGTTTCATTCTCAATGAAACCTGATGTTGGAGGCATGGTTGATGGTTCCTCAACAGTATTTATCTCTTCGAACTTTTCCTCGAATTTACTAAACAAAGAATTAAACAAAGATTGTTTAAACACTCCATCCTTAAATCGATTAAGTTTATCTTGCCCTTAAAAAATGCAAAGCTATTAAATACTCCATCCCTCTAGCTACATATTCATCTTTTCAATTTCATAGGTAGTTGAAGTAAGAAGTAAATAAGTACCTGACAAGGTAAACATCAATTGGCCCCATGGTGCTGCGAAACACTATTCTATATCTCCTTTGTGGATAATCAACAGCCTGTTGGAAACAAGGAAGACATGTTAAGACACATAGATCTGCTACTTAAATTTTGCTGAGATACCAATTAAAGAATTGGTAGATTTGTTACAACAACAAAGAAAAGGTAATTGTCCTAAAGACAAAGTAGTTACCTCATCAGGATCTGGGACTTCTAAACTGGTGCCATGTGGAGCTTTAATAGCTATCAGTGTGTCATTCTGATGAGAGCAATAAATTGAAATCAGAGCATTAGTCATTTGATGAAAACTGCATTACAAAGAAATGAAAGGAAAAAAACAAATGCATATGTTTTAAAATTACCTGAAGACAAGGTAAGCTCTTTATATCATCTTCAATTACAAAAAGCCATCTTTTAAAAAGAAAATTTAGAAGAGATCAGTTGTCAAGAATACAAAGGAAAAATGAGCAGATTAATCGTTTAACAACAAAATGTGACACAAATAACATGGTTCATGATTAAGCCAAAGAATGTGGTACCTTTTATTATTTTCATCTCCACTCAGGTCCCTCAATCTTTCTTCCATTTTTCTGAGACAAGCGAATTTAACACAGTCAGCATAATGTTGAGGCAAAGAAATCTTGAATATTGTTCAGAGGCATCAGAAGATAACCTTATCTGTTCATCTAATCTACTTTCATCTATCGTCAAATTTTCTACTCCTGCCTGTAAAGGAAGCACAAACCAATTAGTGAAACAATTTTGCTTAGGCTACTTGGCAGATTATGACAGGGCCAATTGGCACTTAACAAAATAAGAAAAAAGACAGGCATTGAGATAGTTCTTCAAACCTGTAAACTTGTAACACTCTCATCAACTTCCCCCGGTCTTAAGACATCTAACCCCCTATGTAATAAGAGAACTGAGTCGTAACTTTTGTTTATTGAATGATCTTGAATAATGTGGAACGAAAATGATAAACAACTTCAATGTAAAATATTTATTGGATAAGCATTTCCATACTTCCATTGGATCATGTTTTTTAGTTTCTTTTCTATCAGACCAATGCCTTCCAGGACATTTGTAATGTCATATATACGCCTTTTCTGCACCTGTTAAAAGGAGGAGATCTGTAAGTTGATAGAATTTTATCATACAGGCTTATGTAGTATCTACTGCGAAGTGAAGATACCTCTAATGTATAAGCAGCCTTGTTCAAATCAAGGATGCCATCTTTTGCATGTTTGAGCAGGTTAATGAACTTCTTTGTTAAGAGACCTGTTTGAGAATCAAGAGAGGAAGTCATAGTTACTAATTCTGCTATATATATATATATATATATATATATATATACACACACACACTCTGTACAAGAAGTAATTCAAGAAAAATGTCTAATAACATACAAATGCACAAACACAGAAATACAACCTCCACCTATGTTCATACCCAATGGACACGAAGATTAAAAGACACAGATTTGTAACCGGAAGTCATAAAAGTTTTAATTTACCTAAGGAGTTGTCATAGCGGCAAGGACCAACTGGAGTAACATTATTGCCTGAAGGGAATCCTGTAATTTGAAATATTTAAGAAGTTATCTCCTGTAATTCTAGGTGTTTTATA
Source organism: Solanum stenotomum (assembly GCF_019186545.1). Taxonomy (NCBI): domain Eukaryota; kingdom Viridiplantae; phylum Streptophyta; class Magnoliopsida; order Solanales; family Solanaceae; genus Solanum; species Solanum stenotomum. The sequence goes on from NC_064289.1 coordinate 4,711,533, forward strand.
AAATAGTGGGTGCCTCAGAGAAAATAGAAAACAACGATAAGATGGGGTGACACAACATAGATTATATTATCTAAACCGCTAATCTGTCAAATTGAGTAAGATAAAATGGGAATCTTGCATTGATGATATGAGATGCATAAACAAATTCTGACAAAAATTCTTGTAGGATATCCTTACCTAAACTTGAGGTTGCTTGAGCAGCAGATCTGGCCTTTGATGTCCTAGGTGCTTTCTGTGAGTTTCCAGCTTTCCCTGAAATTGGTGTCTGCATTGGACTACTCCCATTGAAACTTCCAGAACCTGCCACTTGTGCACCAACTCCCTGTTCGTAATTTGTTGTTCCACTCTTTCGTTTCAGTGGCTAATCAAGACAATTGAGTATCCCCAAGTTATTATCAGCAATGAATTTAAAATCATTAACAAGAATTGTGTCTGAAGTGAAGTTGATAAGTCAATACTATAAACTACTCAACTAAATTGACCAGCATTTAAAAAAAACAAAGTAATGTCGTATCACTAAAAACTCTAATGAGGATTTTGTAAATAGAACATAATAAAGACTTAATATCAACAGCATGTTAAGTCCCACATCGGAGAGATAAGGGAATTATGTACTCCTTATATCGACTTGGGCAGATCAATCCCATTGATTGTTTCAAAAGTTCACTGAAACTTTATGCAGTTGTGTATTCCACATGAAAATAGTGGCTTAGTCCTTTGCAGAATTTATTGCCACCTACGACACGATTTGACTTCAGCCTAACAGACACTGTTTTCGCTTCTGTAGGCATGAGACACAGCTAAGGACTAGTTTACTGAATCTCCATGTAGTGGCAAACGTGCTTCACCAGAAGCAACCAGTTGCTAATCTCACAGTAAGGAGGACTAGAAAATTGCAGCTCATTAGTTAATATGGCTTTATTTCCTCTAATGCTTCCTCTATTTTCTTTCTCAATTTGTGATGCACACAAGAACTGCATGCATCTGCCACTACTACACAAGCTGAGTCATAAGACCAATCAATATTATATATCTAATCATCCAATTTTACCTTCAATCTTATAAAGAAATTACTTCAATAACAGAATAAACGTGTCTCTAGTAGCAGCATTAAAAGATCCATAACAGTAAAACCCCACAATCTCAAGGCCTTGTAATATGCTACTACTGTAAAGGTTCCTCAAAACTGCTACTTTTTCTTGTCATTTTCTCTCTTTTGGCTATTAATGCTAAACCTACCTTATCTAGGTCCTTCATTTGTGGATATTGGTCCGAAGGGATAACACTTAGGCCATACTAGTATTTCAACATGATGTTAAGAATATTTCACAGGACCACTGCAATTGCAGTGTATTTATATAACAAAAGAAAATTAAGATAGAAAGATAAAAGACAAAACTGATGCAACTGTTATTCTTGTGACATAGAATTTACTATAGACTATAGCAACTTCTTTCGACTCTAAAACATCAGGCAAGAGTTTATTTGTAGCAAATTATAGCCTTCCGTAAAGTCTAGATTGATTCATTGGAGCACAATGCAAAGGGAAGAATTACAAATCCTTCTTAATGTGTACTAAGCATTTAGCAAGCTTCTACATTTCAAAATCTCACAGCCCTCTTCCATTATGATTCAGATCTTGAACAACCTAAGCAAATAACCTAGTCCCCTCTACTTTCCCCTTCTTAATTATGAAGATATAATCTCCTTTTCAGTTGAAAGATGAATAGTGCTGCATGTTTTCTTTCATAATTTCACAATATCAAGAAGTAAAGGTGGCACAAAATTTAGGAAACATAATAGCAATCTAGGTAGGTAAGTAGCAGAAAATACAATTTTGGCCAGTCAATTATGTGCACGTTCGGAATATGAAGGTAGAGAAAATGAGAATTTGCAGATGGATGTGTAGGCATAGGAGGTGAGATAGGGTATTAGGAACAAAGTTCTACAGGACAAGGTGGTTCTGCCCTCCGTGGTGGACAAGATGAGGGAAGCGAGACTGAGATGGTCCGGGCATGTGAAAAGGAGTTGTACGAATGTACTAGTAAGGAGGTGCGAGAGGTTGGCAATAACAGGCTTTAGGAGAGGTAGATGAAGGCAAAAAAAGAATCGGAGGAAGTGATTAGACAAGACGTGGCTCATCTTCAGCTTACTGAGAACATGACATCGTATAAGAAGGTTTGGAGGTCGAGGATTAGGGTAGAAAGATAACAGGTAGCCGAGTGTTGTCGTACTTCTATGTGGGAGAGTCTAGTCTCCTTTTCTCATCTTTTCATTATTTTAGTAGTATTAGATAATATTCGCATCATATCTTATTCTTCAATTTTTACTACTTCATGTTGCTTCATTTGCTTTGTTCATCTTTCTATTATATCTTACAATCTTGCTTTGATTAAACTTCTTTTGAGCCTAGGGTCTACCAAAAATCAATTCTCTACCAAAAAGGTAGGGGTAAGGTTTGCATACATCCTACGTTCTCATACCCCACTTGTGAGATTGCACTAGTATGTTGTTGTTATAGTAGTACCCAAAAATACAACTTTTTAAATCGATTTCAAAATAGTATCTCCAACTTATGGAAATTAAGACATTCCTAAGACCAAAAGATCAAATAATCCTGAAATCAAAGGGCACAAAGTTCAGAACTTCACAACTAAATTAATAAAGACTAAATGCTAAATCAAGAAGGATAGCATGCTAGAAATGTAAGTTCTCTTAGAGCAAAAGAAAGAACTTCCACCAAATTCCCCTATTACAGATGTATACAATAGTGAAAATTTCCACACTAGTGCAACCAAAATTCAAGCCAAACCCAATTAGAGACCTAAACAACACAACCACATAGTTCGTCATCAAAATTTCAACTCAATACAGCTCTCCTTCGCTATTGAAAAATTATACAGCAGATTAGATGTTCCAAGAATTTGTTCAATTCACTCAAATTACAAAATTCTGCATCACAAAAAGACCCATAGTAGTGTGGAAAAATCAGAACACTCACAGTAGACTTCACAACGATCCCTTCAGGCTCTTGAGAAGAAGGCTGAAGTGGGTCAGTAGATAACCGATGGTAATCACCTAACGGTGGTTTACTCGACGTAAATGGGAGCTGACGCTTCGAAGGCTGTTGTTGATTAGGCTGCATGATCTTACTAAACTTCTTTCCCAGCACACCCAGCTGAGAAAATTCCCAATTTTTTCTTAATTTCAATTGAAGAAGAAGAAGGAAAACGAAATTCAAGAATCAATTGAATTGGAAACCCATTTTGGCTAAAATTCTTGGGTTTTGAGAGGTTTCTTCAGAGGGAAAGGGGAAGAAGATGAGATCTGAGTTCAGCGGGGAGAGAGAGAAAGGGGAGAAAACGAGGGAAAGGAGAGGAAGAAACAAAAATGTTCGGATATGTATATGGAGGGAAGCACAACTACTTACATGGTAATTTAAAGAAGAATTAATTATGGAATTTAAACACAACTCAACTCATCATTAGTCTTAAAAAGTTGGAAAATTATTTGATGGTTTTGTGATTAAACTCCCAAAATAGTACTAAGCTCTTGGGTCGTCCGGACCCATATCTGGCTACGCTCAATAAGAATCCGAAATAGCAGAATAAGTTCATGTTCCGCTTCCAAAAGTCAGTAACAAAATGAATACAAAGGTTAAACGAGTTGGGGTCATATGGAGCCGGTCTCCCCGTCGTCCCCCCTGCCCGCACCCTCCATAACTAAAACAAGATTGAGAGCGGAAAAGTTATACTCTCCCTTTGTTACTTTTTAGTTGTCATAATTATCTTTTTTTGAGAGTCAAACAATATAAATTTTGATTAATATTTTTAAATGTATTTTTTTATCATATTGATATGAAAAAATTGCAACTTTTCATATAGTTTTTGAATATCTATTTTTATTTTAAAATATCAAATTAATGTAATCTAATTTAGCTTTGAAAGTTAATCAAATTGACTCTCGAAAAGCGTAATGTGACAACTAAAAATGAACGGAGGGAGTAGTATTGATTTTGTAAACAACAACTACAACATATCTAGTATAATCCCATAAAAGTAGGGTCCGAAGAGGGTAAAATGTATGTCGACCTTATTAATCATTAGAGGTAGAGAGGTTGTTTCCGATAAACACTCACCTTAAGGAAAATAGAGATCGAACAAAGTAGTATAGAGAAAAGAGATACGAAAATGGAGAAAGTCGTGTCTAAACACTATAGATAACCTAGTAAATTATCCTAAACAATAGTTATAATAAGATTAAATTTAAGGAATAGAACTGTAAAAAAATGATAGATAATTAATAACCAAACTCCAAGGACAAGAGACTAAACGAGTAATACCACGACTAATAATACAACTAATAGTATAGAAGAACAGGCGAAACAACGCTCAACTATCTAAAGAATCTTATGTGCTAATATGTATCCTCCATAACTTCCTATTCAAAGGTCATGTCCACGGTAAGCTCATGTCCTATCTAACCATCTCTCTCTAATTCTTCTTCGACCTGCCTCTACCCCTCTTTAAATCATCCATAGTTAATCTCTCCCACCTCTGCAATGGGGCATTCATGCATCTCTTTTGCATATTCCCAAACATCTCAACCTCGTTTCCCGCATCTTGTCATCTATCGAGATTACTCTTACCTTATCCTGAATATCCTCATTCCTAATCTTATCTCTTCTAGTATGTCACACATCAATCTCAACATCCTCATCTCTTATATTTATAAACAAGGGCATAGGATATGCTAAACGGAGTTGTGTTAATGGTGATTAACATGCTATTTTAGGATGACTTATGTAAGTTTAAACATGATAACTACTTAAAATTTAATTTTTCAATTTATTATACTTTATCTAAAACAAAAAAAAAGTGAAATCTTTCATAGAGTCCATGTATATAAAAAAGAAGAAGAAATTAAATGGGGAATTGGCGCCTAAGAGAGAACACCGTTGAAGTGGGGTTACTATTTGGCGCGTAGAAGCTCCACATTTGCACCTAACTCCAATACAGCCCAAAACGCTAACCAACACTTGCTAGTAACACGACAAAAAACTATTTTTTTTGTCTACAAATGGGCTGGACATGTTAATAAACTAGCCCATCTGAACTATTACATCATTTCAAATAATCAAATCAAAATATATAACTAATTTACAATGTAGCCCCATTGAACCATTTTTCATACTCCCTCCGTTCTTTTTTAGTTGTAAATAATTTCTTTTTGTAGAGTCAAACAATTTGAATTTTGACTAACATTTTTAGATGTATTTTTACATCATATTGATATGAAAAAAGGTGCAATGTGTAGTACTTTTGTATAGTTTTTAAATATCTAAAATTTTGGTTTAAAATATTGAATTAATATAATTTAATTTAGTTTTGAAAATTAATCAAATTGATTATGGAAAAGCGTAACATGACAACTAAAAAGGAACAGAAAGAGTATAATATATGTATATCAACTAGAAAAAGTAAGAAATGAATCTGACGGGCTATTTGTGTAAAGATTCCTCGGCTCAATAGTCATCTTTTGGATTGCTAATCAAGCTTTAGTTTTTTTTTTTTCAATGTTTCATCATTTCTAATGCAGAAATAAAATCTGAATGCTAAAGTATAGAAAAACTCCATGAATTTTTATAAAAAATCGAACATTTAGGTGTATTGAATGTCGCAATTCAAATTCCATGAAACAACTAAAATTTGAATTGTGACAGTTCAAAGCACCATGAAATGAAAAATGAGTAGAGTTTGCATTTTAAATGTTATACATAAAATATACTCCATAAATTTTATTTATTTGATTGAACAAAGAGTTCAAGAAAAGGAAAACTTCTGATTCGCGAGCTAAATATATAACAATAAAATATATTGAAATTACTCTTAGAATATTATGATTTTCAACCATGTTACGTCAATTGAAGGCTGAAATAAACTTGTTAAAACCAAAGAGTCTATAATCTATCTATATTTATATATATAAAAATAAAAAAATAGTGTTATTCTTTTTAGCCGAAAAAAGAAAGAATTCATATAAAATAAAATAGAACGAAAGGAATATTATATTTGTGATAAATGGAAAAATATTTGTAATGATGATTAAACGTTCCAAAATGAACTTCATATCCTAAGAATATCAATACAAATTATTTGCTACGATGAAATTCATGCAATTGTCAATTGGGATATTCACTATTTTTTTTCTGTAACATAGTTTTGGAAGTCAAATACTTAATTAATGCCAGAAATTCTTGTTGAATCGCAGCTGGAAACTTGATGTTTACATTTTTAATCTACAGAGTTTCCCAATTATTCGTTTTTATACTTGTGTTCCATTTGTATGTCATAAGGAATTTTGAATTATCATTTTACTAAGAATATATGCTAGCTTTAGTCTAAAGTAGGTAAAACTCACTACTTTTACTAAGAATATATGCTTTAGTCCAATGTCACATATCTCCTTTTCTTTTCATTAATTTATACTACTAGACAGAATATCTAACAGATTTTTATTAATTTAATAGTAATAAATTAAAAATCTTAACTTGAATAAATATAAGCAAAAGGGACTAGCTAAACTTTACCTTAATATTTTCTAAAAGTTATCTGCAGTAAATGAGGTGAAAATGAATTAATTAGAGGACTTGCCAATAGCTAGAAAAAGTAATCTTAATCAGTGCAAAAGGCACAACATAGTATTTATAAAGGAGCTTTATATATAAGTCTCTATATTCACTAATCACTACCATGCATGATATTATAATTATCGCTATATTTTATATATAATAAATATGAGTATTTATAACTAACTTTATAAATAAGTGTTGTTAAAGGCTTTAGTGATTCCGATGCAAATTGCAATGCCATTAATTATCTCTATCAATTGTCCCTAAAAATTTATTGCCGCTAAATATCTATTTTGTTGGAGTACTAATTGCACCATCAAACGTTGCGATAGACAACAAGTACAAAGCCTCTCATCTTGACTTAGATATATATATCTTTGATTCAAGTTTTTAGAAAGAAATTGTGTCCGATAGGGAGGGTTTTAATTCAAAATGGAACTTTTCACTCGTGGTGCGAATTCAATTCAATCAGATGTTAAACCATATCAACCGCCATATGAAAAATCAATATAAATTCTCTCTGCATGTAATACAATTTTGAGTCATATCTTTTTTTTTTTTTATCAAACACATGAGAGTGATATCTATTTGGAAATAGTCTTATTGCTTTTAATATATTGTCAGGTTATTGACATCGGTGACTTTTACTTGAAAGTTTAACCTTATAAAAATAATTAAAAAAAAAAGACATGATGAAGATAAGGCTCCCTTCAATTCCTGGCAGATAAATCGTTTTTTTCTGTGAAAGTTAGATGCTATAGTAGTAGTTGTTGATAATGGTAATTAAAGCCAACCTCCACTACTCTCTTGTGTGGACCAAAAGTTCAATTAATTCAGCAGGCCAAACACTATACTGTATATGTACAATAATTTATTTCTTTACGTATACATAAAGATTTTGAATTTCTAAACGCAAGACTAGATGTTGATTCAGTATTTTAGAGAATTCAAAACTCACCTAGGTTTAAACTCTTATGCACTATATTTTTATTTTCAAACTTTATGAAAATTCTAAATCTGTCAATGATAACGATAGACATTAATGGTAGATGAAGCTAAGTTCCACTAGTACTAGTCTCATGTGTGGACCAAAAGGACTAGATATCAATTACTTATGTGGAGATGATGAAGGAACCTAAACCATGAAGAATCCAGCTTTACTTGTACGTACCCTTTTTGCTTTGCTTTCCCCACCAATACCATACCACATGGTTAAACATCCATATATTCCAAAAGACACTCATTTGCCACTCTCCAAAGTCTAATATAAAGCTCTTTTTGTTGGGTGTTGACAACGATCAATCTTCAACATTCTCTTATAATTTTATATATACTTCGTTTATCTATGTGATACATTTTTCTTTTCAATGTCATGTTACGCTAAAAAATGACAAATTCAATTTTTTTAATTATTACCCTTATTGACATTAAGGTAGTAAGTAATGCTTACACAAGACTAGGTTGTCTACATCACACAATCTGAGGTGTTGCTCTTTTTTGGAAGTTGTTAATGTGGTTTGCATCGAATCGCCACTACTAGAAATTGAGGTTTTTTTTAGTACGAATCAATGAGAAATGTGTGTTATAAAACATGATTTTGTTATTCATTTTCCAGTATCGAACCAGCACGTACGATGGGAAACAAATTCTCACTACAATATTGAGAAGATTTCTAGTTATTCTGTGTGAAAACACTATTGTATTTTCTTTTCTCATTAATTCAATCAGTATATCTATGAAAATAACCACTAAACATTTTTCAATAAAAAAATTCAACGGAATAGGTGATTTTTTAGTAGTGCACCTTTTCTTTTTCACTCTTAATAATATGTTTTTGTTGTTATAAAACTGTTGTGATATATGCAGTCACAAGTCTACTGATCGATACTCTTGATATTTATGAAAAATCTTTCTTTCCTTTCTTAAATTTCACGTTCAATCAAAGAGCTATTATATAAAATAAAACGAAAGGAGTATCAATTTGTCTGCTAATGCCAGAAAAGAGATTCAATATTTTGAATCCTGCCGAGGAAAATGTTCATTCTTTAGCAGGCTTCTGGCCCCATATATTAACATATTGTTGGAGTTTATGATTTTTCTTTAATTGAAGCTCGTGATTATGTTTAAGATAAAATAGCGGTAGATATTAAATATTAATCAATGATTTTAATTAGAGTTATATATATATATATATAAAAGATTAATTAAAAGAGTTGTATGCGGCTGTCAGAGGCGGGGCCAGAATAAAGAGTTCGGGGTTCTAAATTTCCTTTAGAACCATCAACCAATTTTGTTAGGGATTCGCAATTTAATATACATATATATTTACTTGATTTTCTAATATAAATACAGGGTCTATGCAAAAGTTACTGAGTTAGTTCAAACTCACAAACCCCCACCTAGCTCTTCTGGCCTCTGGCTGCTGGCATTTGGTATTTATTGTGCTTTTCTGTCTATATAGTTGAAGAAGGACTGATGCAAAATAGAGGTTTCTCAATCATACAGCTAGCAAAGCAATATATATGTAGCTTTAGGACCCATATATATGTTTTTGCAACTATATACCAAAATATGGAAATGTCGATTCATCTAAAACTTTGCAAACCATGTGATGACTCACATGTGAGTCGTGGTTATATGGTTGGAACTTATATCAATTTGATCAAAATTTTAAAATTAGCTTATACTATGTGACGGTTTGTATTTGGTTAATTAATTTTTTTAAAATATTTCTATTATATTTGTGTTTGATAGAGATTTCAAAAGTGTTTTAAGGAAAAAGTTACTTTTTAGCTTCCAAGAGCAACTTATACTACTCCAAGGGTGTGTTTGGTATGAAGGAAAATGTTTTCCTAGAAAATATTTTTCTAGAAAACAAGTTGATTTTTGACTTATTTCTCATGTTTGGTTGGTGAGTAGAAAATATTTTTTGGAAAAGATTTTTAGTGTTTGATTTATGAATGAAAAATATTTTTGAGAAATATCTTTTATTTTTACTAGAGTAGAAAATAATTTTTGAAATTGAAAATAGTTTTTAAAAACAAACTTAAATTTTTTTGGGG
>NC_064289.1:4721645-4777061 GCF_019186545.1 Solanum stenotomum
ATTGAATTTAAAAACAAACTTTAAAATTTTTTTTTTTTTTGGAGGGGTGGGGGTGGTTTGATGTAGGGACAAAATAAATTGATTTTTTCAACAAAAAAATAATTGTAATTTGAAGCTGGAAAAGAGTTTTGGAAAATGTTTTCCTTAAGTTTAGAAGGGAAGTCATTTTCCTTAAATTTGAGGAAAATGAATTGATTTGGAAAACATTTTCCAAAACATTTAGCCCAACTAAACATGAGAAAATTGGAAAACATTTTCCGGAAAATGTTTCCTTCATACCAAACACACCCTAAATCACTCCTTTTTTTCTTAAAGCTTGGTCAAATATATTATTTCTCAAAAATAAGTATTTTTTGAACAAAACAAGCACTTTTGACTTTTATGCTACTCCCTCGTTCCATTTTTACTTGTCCAGATTTAATTTGATACGTCTTTTAATTAATAAAATGATAAATATAATATATCACCTTTTTAATATACTAATTAATAAATTTAATATTTTAATAAATGATTATAGTTAATAATACTATTAAGAATATAAATTGGATTAGTAAAAGTAGAGGGTGGGGTAGCGGGGTATTAATCAAATGCTAAACTATAATATGTATGGATAACTTGTTTTTTTTTTTTTCAATTACAACTATCTCCCACCAAATACCATTAAACAAACTTCAACACCCATTATTAATATTAAAAATTTCAAGCTCTAATGCAAGAGATCATGATTATTGTTTAGTGATGGAGGGAAACCATGATCATTTCTATTTGGCAACTTCTCAAATAAATGATGCCATTGTACCCCACTTCATGTCAAGTAATATAAATATCTTATTGAAATGTAGGCCTAGTTTTTAAGAATAATTACCCTTTTCAACTAGTATAAATGCTTTATAATCAGATCAAGAATCATTACATCTCTCAACCCAATCGTATGGGGTGGTTGAATCATGCGCCAATCGTCTACCTAATATAAATAAAAATGAACTTTTGGTTCAACCTAATTATAATTACTTAATGGAGTGATTGGTGTAAAATAAAGTAAATTTAAGTTATATATACTGATATTATATAAGTAGTTCAGTTATTTAATTTTTTGTCTTGTTCGTTTTGATTTTTGCTTTGTAACTTTTTTCAGTTCTCCTTTTCTTTTCTCGTATGTTTTTTAGATTTCTCATTGGTATTTGATATCTACTTTAGATTATTTCACTATTCTAGATTAACATTGAGAAATTTTCCACTTTTTAGTTTCTGCCATTCTCCTAGAATCTTTTTACTTTGGTAGAATCTTTTTACTTTTTCTTTTTAGTCTAAAAATATTTTATAGTATTTAATTTCCTTTCAAGTCTAGGGTTTGCATTAATTGCAAAATATTTATATTTATTTTAGTTTAGTATCTAGAAGGACTCTCCTTTAATAAGGACTCTCCTTTAATAAGGATTCTCCTTAATTATTTATAAATAGGGATGTACTCTTCTATTTGAATCAATATGCAAGAATCAATACAAAGAGTTATCATTCATTCTCTCTTTAATTTCTCTTTCTAGTTTCTTCCATTCCATAACACTCCACTGATTCTGATTTATGCTGAAAATTCTTATTTTATGAATAAAGCACTCTTCTAATGACAATTTCATATTTAAAACTCGAATTCAAAAGTTTTCATTACACATGGAAATAAGCAATACAGTGCAACGGTTACTACCTAAAGTTTGAACAACTTGGCCCAAAAAGTCCCCCCACCGACCCTTATTGTATACACTTTGTGGAAACTTATTGCTCATATCTACACTAAAGTGCAAGAATCACATGTCACAGTGAAAGTAGAGTCACGTTAGCCGCAAAACTGGCTCCAAATTTATATTCTTTCCTTCTATATCCGGTATTTATATTAAAATTTAATTAAATTTATAATCATACAAGAAAAAACTCCACACTAAAATAAAACACTTTTCAATAAAAATAACTTTGTATCTAAGAAAATTCAAACATAAAATCTCTAATACTATAACACATTCCACTGCAAATAATGTTGATGCTTTGTCTCCTATACTATTGTACTTACTAAGCTACTTGAACTATTTAATTTGGGTCCAAAAGGCACATTTCCCAAAAAATAACACAATGTCTTCTCTCTCTTTTGCTCTGTTTTTCTCTTTGCTTTCTCTCCTCTTTCCCTTCATTTCTTCATCAAACTCCACCACTACTACCATTCCACTCTCACTTTTCAACACAAAAAACCCATCTCAAGATTTCTATGAAAAGCTCACACATTTAGCTTCCATTTCCTTGGCCAGAGCAAATTACATAAAAAAATCTCAAGATTCCCCTGTTTCCACAACCCCTTTGTACCCTCAAAGCTATGGAGGCTACTCAATTACTCTTAGCTTTGGTACACCTCCACAGAAAATCCCTTTCATTATGGACACTGGAAGTGACTTTGTTTGGTTCCCATGTACAACAAGGTACTTATGTACCAATTGTTCTGTTTCTTCAACTACTTCACAGTTCATTCCTACATTCATTCCCAAATCTTCGTCATCCGCACGAGTTCTTGGTTGTTTGAATCCAAAATGTGGTTGGATTCATAGCAATAATCCAAAATCTCGTTGCCAAGATTGCGAATCGCCTACTAATTGTAAACAGGTTTGTCCACCATATATTATACTTTATGGTTCAGGCTCTACAGGGGGTCTTGCTCTTGTTGACACACTTGACCTGTCTAACAAGAAAGTTCCCAATTTTCTTGTTGGATGTTCTCTGTTTTCATCTAAACAGCCTGCTGGAATTGCTGGTTTAGGCCGTGGACTTGCATCATTACCAAGTCAATTAGATGTCAAGAAGTTCTCTTATTGTCTTGTTTCACATAAATTTGATGATACTGGTAAAAGTAGTAATCTTGTTTTGGATTTCAATGCTAGTGGTGAAAAAACTTCAGATTTAAGCTATACCCCATTGCAGAAAAACCCAGTGGTGTCTGAAAAAAATGCATTGTCAGTATATTACTATGTTAGTTTGAGGAAAATTACAGTTGGAGGGAAGAAAGTGAAGATTCCATACAAGTATTTAACACCAGATTCCAATGGAAATGGTGGGAGTATTGTGGATTCAGGCACGACATTCACATTCATGAATCGCGGTGTTTTTGAGCCAGTGCTTGATGCATTTGTGAAACAAGTAAAGGGTATTCCAAGAGCTGAGAGTATTGAGATAATAACAGGTTTAAGGCCATGTTTCAATATTTCTAGGGAAGAAACAGTGTCTTTACCAGAGCTAAAGTTTCATTACAAAGGTGGTGCAGAGATGACATTGCCAATAGCAAATTACTTCTCATTTGCAGGTGAAACTGATGTGATTTGTTTAACTATGGTCACGGATAGTGCTTTTGGCCCTGAATTATCTACCGGTCCATCGATAATTTTGGGCAATTTTCAGATGCAGAATTACTTAGTTGAATTTGATCTCAAAAATGAAAAGTTTGGCTTCAAGCGGCAAATGTGCAAATGAGAAAAAAAAAGGCAATGGTGAAACTTTTAGTCCCTTTTTACTTGTAGTTTTTGCACTACATAATTGAGGCTAATCACTCAAAGATTTGCCTTTTTGAGGCCTATGGTCTAGTGGTCAGTGGGGGTAGTAGATGATAACATTCAGAGGAATGTTTAATTTTAGTTGTATAATGAATTAGAGGCCTCATATCATAATGGCAATTGCTGGAAGATTTAAATCAAGTGAAAATAAATGTACTTATTTCTGTGCTTAATGATATATAACAAGAACCAACATTTAAATTTATGATTTTGTATGTTAATCTTATGTTATCAATATACTCTCAGTAGCTTAAAGTTGAATTTGACTAAAGTAGTGGTGTTGGCCGCAGAAACGGTGCTAAGTGGGGGTTCGGACAAATCCAGTAGTTTTTCTGTAGACATTAAATAAATATATATGTATATTAACTTGTAAAACTCTTAAAAAAACTGATTGACGACTTAATGGTAAAGAAGGCGCTGTGAAAATGCTTTTCAAGCAAGAGTTATGGTTCAAACCCCACACTATCTACAAAAATTTCTCTAGGAAGCATGCTTTGCAATAGTTTTCTCTTCTAGTCTTAAATTTAAAATTTCCAAACTTCTAATTTTAATCCTGGCTCCGTATCTAATTAGCAGTAATATTACTATGAGACTTCCTTCCAAAAGTTGTAGAGTGATAGTACCAATTAATAATATGGTTGGCATATGATATTTTGCCCACTAAAAGCAGTACTCTTTTGTGCTTTTGTAGGACATGATTGTAACATCATAAATATAGTTCATGAATCATGACATTGCTTGACAGTTGCCAATACAATTTTGACAACTTCTATTACTTCTTCCTTTCCCCATGTGCATTTTCTGGCCAGGAAATATAGACTTCTGCTTCCTTTGATATAATAATTTTTTTAAAAAAAAGGAAAAAAATTGCAGTGTTAATCCTGTTTTTATATTCCAATTAAGGGAAATAGTAGGAAAAAAATCAAAGAAAGACCAGAAAAATTTAACCAAGAGTTGAGGTTTGTTCTTAACTAGGCTTTAAAATTCTGAAGGGCATCTCCAACCTTAGTGCATATGAAAGTAGGCAGATTGCTACCATCAATTGATTTATTCGAATCATCAAGGGCATCTCTATATTTTGTGTATGTCAATAGGAACTTCGTAAATACGGGTTCAACATAACGTCATGATAGTGTTAGCTATGCAGAGCTTAGCTCTACTAGCACGACTCAATTGATAACAATTTCTAATAGTGATAATCATAGAGTTATTTTTTTCTTCTTTCAAAACACTTTTGAGTAAAATCAACTAGCATTTCATTTTATTTTTTTTTAATTGAAGAGAATAATCTCAATGTCCTTGCCCCTTGGGATTATTATTTGAATTATTTATCATCAAGAACTTCTAATTTGTCTTAACTATTGGTACCATTTTACCCTGAAGAAACCTATTATTTAATAGTAACTATTCCCTCCGTCCCATAATAATTGTCCACTTTTTTCTTTTACACGCCCCTTAAGAAATTATAAATAATAAGGATAGTTTTACTAATCTACCTCTCAAGAAACATTATTTGAACTTTACAAACTTGCTTAATTTTAATAAAACATAATTGTAAGGGCAAAATGAAAAAAAAAAATCTATTTTGATTTTGTTAGTTGACAAATAGTTTAAAACAACTATCTTTTAGTAATATGGAGTTATGGACAACTAATATAGCACAAATGATGTAGTTGTTTACTCCCAATATGAGGGGAAAGAAGCCCATTGGATATTGAAAAAAATTACCTAAATACACATCTTATTTTATCATAATCTCCAAAATTTTCTACCATTTAAGAAAATTACAAAAATCCTCTCCCGGATACATTCCTATCCCCTCTCGGATATATATGTATCCCCTCTGGAATACATCTTTCCCCTTTCGGATATATCCCTATCTCCTCTCGGATACATCACTCACATTAAGTAATGTATCATTTGCAATCCGTGTGCTATG
Organism: Solanum stenotomum; assembly: GCF_019186545.1. Lineage (NCBI taxonomy): Eukaryota > Viridiplantae > Streptophyta > Magnoliopsida > Solanales > Solanaceae > Solanum > Solanum stenotomum. Next base: position 4,727,169 of record NC_064289.1, read on the forward strand.
TATCCACATGCTTTCTTATGTATCCGAGATCCTATAAATTTAAGAGATTTTAAAAATTTGAGAAAGAATAGGAATAAGACATAATTAATTCTTAACCATATGAGATTTATGTAATGTTTACATGTATTATTTGTTGGGCCGCAATTCAAACTTTAATGGGCTTTCAGAAAAGTTTTAGACTGCTAGACTTACCGTTTAAGGTTGGAAGTTTTTAGGATCTCTATTTAAAGAATAGTCAAAGAATATAGAAATTTAAAATTTAGCCACTTCAGAATTAACTTCAAACTTATGGTATTGAAGTTGAAAATAATCGTGGGTCAAAAATTTCAAACTTCAGTTCTTCGGATCTAAAGTTATGAACTCCACAAGCCTAACTTTCGGGCTTTTGAATTTGAAATTGTTTCTCTTTTAATAGGGCAAATTACAGAAATCACATACTTTTAAGGTAAAACTACAATCTATCTCTTAAAAGTTTATAATTACAGAAATCCCTCACACGGATACAATAATATAAGCACTGATACATTAATCTGATGCGCAAGATACATTAATCGTTAAGTAAGATACAATACATTTTATACAGGATACACTAATCTGATGTACATTTTATACATGATACACTAATCTAATGCGCGAGATACAATAATATAAACGTTGATGATGCGCGAGATACACTAATCCGATGCGCGAAAATGAGAGATTTTGGAGATTTGTAAAATTTATAGGGGATAATGGTAATAAGTAAACTAAAAGGTGGGATTTCTGTAATTTTTTCCTTTTAAGGTAATATGCTAAAGTTAATAAATAAAAGTGAAATTTTATTTTAGTATATTGAATATATAAAGTGAACAGAGAGAATAGATACTTCTTTGTCTCTCGTCTAAAAATATCTTTTCTTGAGATCCTCGACTAATAAAATCTCAAGTTCTAAACCCATACCAGTATTCAGAGGAGAAGGAGCAGCAGCACAAGTCTGAAATTTGTTAATATTAATTAAACTTTAAATAACTTTCAATAACTGGCTGTGTTTTAAATGATGTCATTATTATCGACTACCTAGTGCTATTCCTACGAATTTAAAAGGATAGGCCATGGTTGTTGATTTCATTTTGGGTTAGGTAAGCAACTATAAAGCCCGGTTATTCCGGGGAAGCTTCTGTGTATTACGATAATAGTTAAATTTAATAACTTTGATTCGAATCATATATTTATATTAAAAGGATTCATAAATATATACAAATTATTACATCGATTGGAAACTTACCTTTTCCAAGGCTATGAACCAACCAACCAATGCCTAGTGGTGGAGCCATCTTATGCTAAGGGGATTAAAAGATAATTGAACTAAACCACGAGAATGACAAATATCACCTCTTTCTTCATGAAATTACATTGCTTAGCTAGGTTAAATTTTAGTTATATATATATATATATTTAAATTTTCTAACTCCACCACTGCAATGTCCACACCCTTCTAAGCCTAAATAGGATTTATTAATTCATACGCCTTAGTGTCACGGATTTAGAGTCTCAGTAATACTTCGTGCGGTACTTGACAAATTACTCACAAATCTTTCACGTTTTTATAAGCTCAAATAAGCCCTTTGAAATTTAAGATTGCTAAGAGAATGAAAGAACGGAAGAAAAATTAAGAAAGATTTCAAAGAAGGTTTTGTATTGCTTGGAGAATGTTTTACAACTTGTTGGATGTCTTTGCAAATGAGAGACCCTCAATTTATACTACTACTTTCTAGGGGCCTAAGTATAAATAGCATCTACTATACAAGTCCTTACATATTTACACTTTAGTTTCTATTCTATAATTCTCTCTAACTCTAGAGAATTTTAAAGCGCTCCTGGAAAATATCTAGAGTTCCACTAACCTTTTCACAACCAGAAAAATATTTGAGTGGCAAAGTAGCGAGACATAACATTGGACTCAACAAGATTTATGAAGAACCAACCAATAAGAATAGATATATAGGTGAAGAAATACAAGTTTCTTTAATTAAACTAGGAAATGAATCCAAACTGTGGAAGTTTCTAAATGTCACATGTGAACAATCCAAAAATGGTAGCTTTACATTAAATGATAATATATGGTAATGTAGCTAATTAGCTCACCCACCGTTTATTGTTCATAAATTGATAAAGATGTTATTAACACAATTTGGCCGCCCTTTTGACAATCGGTAATTAATTATAAGTTGGACTTTAAAACTTGTCCACGCAAGTAATTAAGACTTCGATTATTATATGAACGCGTTTGTGTCACTTTCATCAATTAAAACTAATTGACTGCTATTTTAAGTAATAATCTCCCAATTAATTTATAACCCCACTAATGACCACTCAAATGATGTTTAAAATGTTAATTTGAAATATGAATACTTGATATTGTTTGTTTTCATGGAATTTGAATGTGTGTAATCTATCTTTATTCTAAAACTTAGTAAATTTTAAAAAGTATAATCTAATTTTATATCCAAGTGAAAGCTTGATGAGGACGCAATTAATGATGATCCTTTTTGGCACGAGGCCGGCCATTCAAGTCTCAAGAATCATTAAAGATCGTAGTGAATAGTATTTTATTTTATTAGAGGTCTTAGATTCGGCTCTAGATATAAAACTTTTCAAAAATGAAACTTTCTGACATAAAATTGAATTAGTCGAACTCTAAAACGAATATTGCAAGCTAATGTCAATGATGCTTTGCTTCTTTTCCCCTCCTTCCTTCTCAAATTCGTATCCAATTTATGTTTGAACACTGAGGAAATTTCTTAATAAATGCTTTAGTTTGACCTAATTGACTCACATAATTTCTTTCGAATTACACCTAAAACCATGTGAAAGGTCTCCCAAGTAATTATTATGAACACCTAACATGTGTTGTAACTTGTATGTACACTTAATGACAAGAAATCTGACGTTAGAGTTCTATGAATGAAGTTAATACGGCCTAATTTTATAGTGATTTTATTTGGTACAAATTTAAATCAATCAAGAAAATGAATTGTGAATATTGTATGATTAATTAAACTGAAATTTTAAAAGTATACTTAGAGATGGCATTAACGAGGTGGTTACAACAAAATATTAATTGCATGCATTTAGTAAAGATAGCAACCAAAACATGAATGAATTAATATGATGACCATAATATGACTTACAACCAAAACCATACTAGCCTCTTTGGTTACATTCAAGATTTTCATCAAATCCATTCAATTACCTCAACAAACTCTCGAGAAAAAAAAAGTTCTTTCCTCCCTTCTATCTTCTAAGCAACCAAAAAGACAACAGGGATTACAACATATATAAAGAAAATTAAACACTACTAAAACCTAATTAACCTCAGTAAAGGTTATATATATATATATATTTTTTTTTTTTTTAATCAGCTGAGAAATCCAACCCTCACCAACCAACAAGGTGATAGTTTAGAAAGTCAACCTACTGAGGAATCAAACAGACACCAACAAGATAACAGTTCAGAAAGTCAACCAACTGAACTACTGAGATTCCTCGCATTTCTTCATGATGATCATCATTTCTTTGTATTCTTGATTCTATCCTCGCGGAAAAAATCAAGCAAAACAGAGCTCTTACATTTCGGGCATTTTGGATCTTCCACTGATAACATAACATACATTAAACATCTTGGACATCCCACTAACATCATTGAAGTAGTTGTTGCTTCTGGGCTACCAAAAAATTGTTGATGATTATGATCATCTGGAGTAGGTTCCCTTGAAACACACGAACTTGCTGGTGATCTTTCCATTGAAGAGGTATACGATGACGATGATCTGCTTGGTGATATTGGAAAAATATTATTATTATTATTTTCCCTAGGTGGAGATAAATTCAGCTTCAAATCAAGTTTTGGATCATGACTACTCTCCCTTCTGTAGTTCATTTTTTTTCCTTTCTAATTTGAACAACTTTATCAAGAATCCCCTGTATTTATATTAAAACAGAGCAAATTAATTAGATAAAGTCATTTTTTTTAGTCTACAACCACTACTAGAGAAAAATAAAATTAAAAAAAAGTCTAATCATGAAAATAATTGGATAAAATATTACCTGAATTTTTGTATAGGCAAAAGGGAGTTGTTTGGAGAAAATGGAAAAGATTGACAAGATTTATATAATGTGTAGGAGAAGGGAAATTTAGTGCAGAATTAATTGTGTGATTATAACAGGGAGGGAAAATAGAGAAGAATTTGGTATAGAATTAGATGAGAGGAGTTAATTTGAAGGTAGAAAAATAGAGTTGTTTCTTGAATTTAATATATTGCATTGAATAAAGTTTGATGGAACTTTGAGAATATAGTAAATATCTTCAACTAAAATGTGATGAGAAAGCTTTTAATCAATGCTTTATTGTTGGATATATTTGTCCTATTTTATTTTTGTAAATCTAGGTGTAGTACTAAGATTAGAGAACTAAAAACTCTCATTTAAAATCTAACGGCTAACCAAATTTAATTTAATGAAGCATAAGGCAATTCTCATTAAATCTAATAATAAATCATATTGGAAAGTCTCACCTAAAAAGATAATTGATGCTTCCTTCGTCTTAAATAAATGTTATCTTAGCAAAAATTAGATTCATTAAAAAGTCAATAAATACAATGTGTAGTTTACTAAACTTTTCTTATTTAATTAATGTCTCTTGAAAAGTTAATTAAGAAGATGAAGTATAAGGATACAATAATTGGAAAAACATACTAATATTTGTTTTTAATTTCTAAGGTAACACTTATTTTGAGACGGAAGATTACTATTTTTCAGTTGTCATGTTTTGTATTTTGAGAGTCAATTTGACTATTTTTTACAACTCAATTAGATTAAATTAATTCAATATTTTAAAAAATAGAATTTATATATTTAAAAATTGTACAAAAAGAAATATGAATTGTGATTCTTTTAATATTAATTTCGTGAAAAAATACATTTTAAAATGTTAATCAAAATTTATGTATTTTGATTTTTGAAAATAAAATATAATAAGTATTTGAAAAGAAAAGAGTATTTATTTTGAAATGCGACTAATCTTAATTTATATCGAAAAGTTTCGAGATAAAGCGATCAACACGACTTCATTTTCCAACCGCAATGTTAGGCAATGAAATTAAGCACCATGTTTAATTTAGCATAAATATTTTACAACTGTTCTTGAGATTTCATTTATATCTTTTAGTTGTCAAACTAACATTATTGAATATTAATAACTTATTTAACCCCCTATACAACCAAAGTTAATACTACCGCCGTTACATTGATTTTAAACCTCATTTTAGTCAAATAAATTAGGTCAAGAATAATATTCAGTTTAGGAAATAAAAAAGATACTAATTATTCCTTTTCAAATCTATCCTTCTCCAACCAATATCTATTCAGTTTTTCTATAAGGTTCGCTAAATTAAAAAGAAAATTTCGTCAAAATCATTATTATATCGTGTTAAGAGTATCTTTAAATTGATATAACGATCATGTTCGAGGAGGGTCCAACTGGAGTTGTTGCCTGAGGTACAGTTAATTTTGCTCTGAAACCTAACCTAGTAAAAGTTAATATACTAATGGAGCCAAATGTCAGCTGCTCACATCATTTAATGTTTTACCTATTTTTGAATTCTTTTACTCCTTCCCCTCTCCATTTCATAGTAAGTTGCGTTTCCAAAATCAACAAGTCAGAAACGATTTTTCTATCTTTAAGGTAATAATAAAATTTGATATCTTTTTTAAATTTCACTAAATATGTTATTGTTATCACAAAATCAAAAAGACTACTCTCATATTTTTTTCTTCTAATTTTAGCCTTTTTTTTTATGACAAGGGAAACCCGCAGCCGCTACCCTTTGGGTGCGCACAGGGTAAAACCCCCGCTCCTATGCAATAGCTCGCAAATCACATAGGAGAGGTAACCCGCACTAGGCAAGCCTGGTGCAACGAGCTCGACCCAGAAGGCAAACCCCTTGCTTTCACTGGCAAGGGGTTTCGAACTTGAGACCTCCAACATGGAAGTCCCAAGCTCAAACCACTGGGCCACCCCGAAGGGTCTTCTAATTTTAGCCTTATTTAAAGAACTATCCTTTTTAAGATATTTGATTAAGAATAAATTAGTAAAAAAAAATATTTTTCAACTTTTTGGAGTTATCAAGTAGTTCTTTTTCTTGATTTTCCATTTGGCGTTTGTTGTCCGTATTGGGTTCCCGATAAAATTTGAAAAATTTGAATTGCGCACTGCATGACCCATTTGAGGTGACGCTCCTAACAAGATTTTCTCCCTAGGCTCGAATTCGAGACCTAATTAAGGATGAGATTAGCGCAAATTAAAAACACCACATAGAAAAAAGAGTGAATAATTCTCATCGCAACTCCTTATGTTTCCGTATTTAATTCTTCTCAGTAAACTTTGAATAGTTTTACCAATAAACCTGTAACAAAACTATATATTAAACCAACCTTTGGTAGGCTCTGGTGAAATAATTTATTAACTTTGTGTCGTTAAATTTACTACAACATTAAATGTATTTTCATCAACTTTTTATTGAATGTTGGTTAGTACTACTAGCTAGTACGTCCTTTTTCAGATTTGTTTTTTAATTGTTATACTGACCCCAGTTTTAGTTTTTATGTCTTGTATTCAATTGTATTATCTTAAAGAAAGAAATACTACCATGAGGATTTATATAGCTGATTTCTAACTTATATAGAATTAAGATATTGTTACTATTATAATGTTGTATATTTAAACAAACTTCATGTAAGCCAAAGAAGTAAATAATAAGTATTTACGCGTTTAGGGCACACTAAAAGTTCTTAAGTGTTTATAAGTTATAATTAATGAAAGACACAATTTATAAGCATTTTTAATTTAATAAACATTATACTCTCTCCCATCTATATTATATAATATGATGGTTTTAGCTGGAGTACATCTCGTAAGAAATTCACTGTTTAGGATGTGTTTGATATGAAAGGAAAAAATTTGATCAGTCAAAAATTAATTCACTATAAAAATAAATAACTTAAAAATGAGGAAAATAAGAAAATAGCATATTTAATAATGCAGCCTTATCCATCTAAAAAATGGTGTTGCACATATACTATTATGCCAAGTAGATATCATAACGCTGCAAGTGCTGTACAACGAGGGGTCCAAATTAATACCAGCATTAAATGTTCAAATCATATTCATTAATAATGGGAGATATTTGCTAGGTCAGTTAACACAGTACGTACCTCCTCTTCTTTTTTTTTCGCACTCGTTTGAGATTGGATTAATTTAAATTTGTGTCGAAAGTTATATTTTAAAGGTAAAATACTTTCCTATCAAAAGTAATTTTATATTTAAATTTCTGATTAAAGATGAAAAAAAATATTTACTAGACCCTTGATTTCTAACATAGCTACATTTAAATGGTGTGAAGTCGTTATTTGTTCAACTTTTTACACCATGGACTTCACCCTAGAATAATAATAATCCTTCACCAAATATTTGACTATAATTTTTATTTAAAGGTCTCCATCCAAATTCATTAAATCCCACACTTCAAAATCAAAATTCCAAGGAAAACTAAACTAGAAATATAAATGGCAGATATATATCTTTTTCCTCACCAAATGCTACTTACTAATCATCTTTGAAAACTTCTCTTATTTCCTAATTACTACTCCAATTGTTCATTTACACAACAGATCAAGTCCTTGACAGCAAATATATGTACCTGCTTAAATGTTAAAGCCTTGTCTTCTAACGTGTAAATGTATTAATTAGAATCACCTAATGTTTGGGATTAGATGTTAGACACCAAAACACCGAATTTGTTTCTGTTTTTTTTTGGGCCTGACTAATTCAGATTCCTATCACGTAAGGTCTAATTAATGGTGAGTGCTCCCCACCAAAAAACATTTCATTCATGATTGATGTTAGTCGAATCCATTACCTGGGATTAAGGGTAGAAGAATCATATTCATCCCATCATAATTTTTTGGTAGAATTTTCACACATTTTTATCAAGGTATACTTTCGTCGTACTAAAATATTCCATCATCTTGAAAAGATTAGTTTCCCATTTCAAATGTCCAAGTAGACAATTTTAAATTTAAACCAAAGTTCCAATTCATACAGTGCCCTTTATTAACTTTCATTATAAAGCAATTAAAATTAATTTAAGTTGACCTTCGCAATATGATTATTTGGTAGCTAATTTAGGCTTATCAACTACCACTTTGAAATGGAGGCAGCAAAATTTGTTTGACTTTACTAATTCAGGAAAAATAATCCTACACACTAACAATGCAAAAAACTTATACTTCGCAACTTTTATGATCAAATGCCCTCTAGGTACTCTATATCATTTTAATTTTAGTATTATTATGTTTTATTTGGTTTACAAGCTGACCAACCCAACCTAGTTCAAACCTCACATGTTAGTGAGCTTACTTGTTCCAGACTAAAGACTCATTTTTGAACGAGCTCCAAAAATCATAACTCAATCCAATCAAATCACATATAGGAACTGGTTGGGTTGGTCTAGTGAGCCAAGCTCGTACTGATAGCTCTACTCTAAATATGTGACTAAAAATATAGTTGAGTTTGAATTTGCAAAGACATCAACCTTCTATTGCAATAGAATGTTTAGTAGTAGAAATATTTGAACCAAATACTAAGCTGAATAATCAAAGGGAATTACCTCTATTTTTAATATCAGCTAGCACTATCAGATGAATTGTTGCCATTTTCCGTTTAAAATTCAACAGCAATTACAGTTTGTCCAAGGTTGGGCAAATAACCTGTTTCGATAAAGGATATTTTTAGACCAACAAGTGAATCAAACATATTTATGAGCCGTTTTCCATATGTTAGGGGTATTTTTTAACCCTTTTCTGTTTAATATTCAACTATAAATGGATATGTAGTTATAAGCCTACATAAGTCGTGAAATTTGTGAATTTATACTATGCTAAAATTTCCATGCAGTGGATTATAAAACTATGCTAAAACATAATAGTTAATACCATACCATAGAATGTTATAAATTGATTGACATAAAGCTCTAAAACATCAACCTTGTATTAATGAGGCAGAAACATTTGATCCAAAAACGAGATGTTGCCTGTACTTTACTTGGGCTGTCGCTTAATACGAACTTTCAGTATTAACTTCTCATCATCAATCAGCTTAAATCGGCAAACATCATTTATGCGTAAAGCATTGTCGTCTATAAATTTCTGCATCCCTTCCCGAAGTTCCAATCTATCATAATATTGAGGAACAATCGTCCAGCTACCACTATCAGTTCGAAGAGTAGCCAAAAGTGGTCGCTGCTTCCTCTTCAAGTAACAATTGCCAAATGGAGCTGGCAAATTCTGCACAAGTATATACATTCAAAAAGAATGTTCAGACATAATATATATTTAATAATCTAGTGATTAGTAACAAATGCTATGAATTAAAAAGTTCTACATCAAGTAGAAGACAATTTCCCATCAAAGTATATTTAATTTATTTTAAGCAATACCATTGGGCCACTACGATTTACAATAGCTGATGTTATTGTGAAGACACACAAAGTAACAGCTATACAATAGTAAAATGCCCTGTTATCATCTTCTGCATATCATACGCAGAGAAGATATCACACAATTACATCTTCAGTAACAACCATACAAAAGTTAATAGTGTTACTGAGGACTGATGGGATGTTAGAGGTTGGAACATTCAGTTTAGAAGAGATTTTAGTGATTGGCAGATAGTTAGGACGCATTTAGCCATGAGAAATTTTCACTTTTTTCCGGAAAATATTTGGTTTTTATGGCAAAACACCCACTTAGACTGTTAACAGTGCAAAACTGGCTTGAAATTGCTAACAACATTTCCTTAGAAAGCTCAATATTGTTCGCCTTTTCGACGGTAGAGCTGTTTTGATTGATGACATTTTCGAGAATAGGTTGTGTTTAATGATTTATGCATAAGCAAAATATTTTGTGACTAATAAACTTACCAAGCGTGCTCTGTTCAAGTGGGAAGCCTTAATGACAATTTCAAATGAAGTGACTGAAGCAGCCCTGTCTCCTGACCCATTATCTGTTTGATCAGCAGGCTCAGCTACAATGCTTTTTCCTGCATCAGTTCCAAACTTTGTAAGTTAACTATTATAGGTTAAACATGGAGACAAATGTGTTGGAATCAAACTAGCTACAAATTGAAGATCTCCAAAGAAACTTACCCCGTGCATTTTCTTCAACCAATGGAAGCAGCTCAGGCTCTTTGAGAGCTGTTACATCCTGCTTTAGGCAACCGTTTTTCCCATATATCTTAACATAAAACTTCGAGTTTCCAAAATATGAAAATGTTAGAAAATCTCCATATTCCAAATTATTATCCAACACAAAGTCTGGCCAACTTTCCATGAAAAAGAAATCACTGTCGTTCCTTTCTACAACCACCTTCCATGTTCTTGCAGCAGGATCTTCAAGCACACATATCGAAGGAATATCTCCATTGAAAAACTTGATAAAGGCAGGTGGAATTCTCTAAGACGGAGACACAAAACTTCGCTTAATTTCCGGTGAAATAAAGTTGTTGCAATATAAACAATACAATAAGACAGAAAAGCTTTTAACACAAATTGAAATTCTTAGTCCAGTGCTAATTTCTATAATGGATGGCCAGATTATGTCCAATATAGTCTTCTAAATCTAGAACCTTAACCACCATTAGATCATTTATTATTTCCATTCGTCCACTCTTAAGTCAGCAAGGAAGTATCAAATTGACATTCACTTTGCAGATGCATAAAGTGTAATTTCTACACAACTATACGAATATACATTGCTTAGTAGGATAATAAACACCGGTCTATACACGAGATACTTATTTGCAAGTTTTGAACATTACTTTCATCAATGCTTTCAATTAAAACTTGATACACCTCAATCATCTTAAAGGATCCATTATGAACTGTGAACATGCAAACAAGAACCAAAAACTATAAGAGAACATAGCTGCATGATATAGATTCTCTCTTACATACAGTATAAGAGATTAAGAACAGACGGAAAGTTGGAGTAAGTTAAAGTTCAACTAGTGGAATGCTCCTTAATTTCATCCAAATTATCTTAATACAACAGCAGACAGCCAGGTAGAGCCAAGGGATGAACCCCTTCCATGGGAACTTACATTATTTATACATGGTTAAAATTATTTTTTTATGTATATATAGTACAAGTTGAACCCTTTGGCTTCTTTGTGTGTTTACTTTTCATATTTTGAACCCAATTAGTGAAAATCCTAGTTCCACCACAGAATACAACCTAATGCACTAATGCCTATCATCCCGAAAGATCAGCATTTTAGAAAGGGAAAAAAAGCCCTTTGTTAGTTATTTCTCCAAAAGCATATCCCAAAGATTCAATCACTCAAATAAGTAGTTAAGTATGAAAGGCTCATTGTTACTGGGACAGAACATAACAAATTCCTGCAAGACTGATTCTCTTTATACATGAAAACTTTGACATTATTACATGAATCATTAGTCTTTTTTCCCCAAAATTTGCAGAAGGGAAAGAAGAGCTTACCAGTTGGGGGTAGCATATTTCAGGGTGAAAAATCTTAAAGAACTCAGGGAGGTCATGAGGGATAGATACATGCTCCACTGGTGTCACCATTTTGTTGTTCACTTTCTTTCTCTGCCTAAATCTCATACTTGTAAACCTAAAAGATTAGCTCAATCTACAAAACAATAGACAAAAAGAAAGAGGGAAAACTCAGTACTTGAAATAAGGAAATCATATATACACACTGTAAACAATATATGAAGAAAATGGAGAATACAAATGAGCAACAAAAATGAAAGGAAACATACTTCTTACCGTAGTTCACTCTTTGTATTCTGGCTTTCATTGTTGCTCGGATTTATAGGGGAGGAGATAGGAAATCTGGGTCGACCCATTTTGCGAGCCGAATCACCTTTTCTTCCCGAGGTCGAAGCATTGGGTTGTGGGGCGGGTTTTGGCGTGGGAAGATGATATCACAAGTTTCACAAAAATGGGATGTGAGAAAAAGATGAAGAATGAACAATGGAGAAGACTAAACATGACAGGGGAAACGGAGAACTGACAGTGGCGGCGGAGAATCCGCCGCTGACATGACCGGACGACAGCGAGGGCATTTCATGAAAGGGGAAGGAAGAGAAGATAACCAGAATTTATCCTTGAGTTAAGTTTTACTCAATATAGACGAAATGGTTTTTAGGCAGCAGGTTTTGAATTGTTCGGCATCAAATTCAAGAAAATCAAAAAAAAAAATATTACTACTACATTTTAAAACTAAAAGTAGGTCATGTATTGAAATATTATTTTGTGGTCTTAAATATATCATGTTAAAATAAAATTGAAACTAAAAAATTATCAATTACAAAAAGAAATGTTTTTAAAAAAATTAATTTAAAAAAAAGAAATTTTTCGCATATACCTATTCAAAATAATTTAAAGAGGCTCTATAGCTATAACTTGCCAATTACTATTCATAGCTACAGGTTAGGGAAGGAGAGAGGTAAGCGAGAATGAGAGATCGAACGTGATTGGGAGAGGGAGGAGAGAGGTGAGTGAGAGAGGGCAATAATTTTTTTACCTTGTTTGTATAATATGCGGGTACGTTTGTATGATTTGCGTGTATTTATACGATTGAGTAATACAAATTTTGAAATTATACAAATATGATAAAACTCGAAATAATAAATTTATATAGACACAAACATCTGAACTTTAAATAGTTATACAAATTATATTATACAAAATTCAAAAACTACACGTTTATACTAACTTTAAAAAGTTATACAAAAACGATTAAATGTATTTGGTGATAGAAGTCATAGAACTGAAATACGAAAGGAAAACACCGTCATATACAAATACAAATCAAACGAAGAATTGTTAGTTGTGAATTATACAAACTCGAACCCAACCCATATAATTAACATTCAATGGTTGTTGCGAGTGATAATTATAGCAAACTATAGCTATGATGACTAATTAAGTAGTATAAATTTGCTTAACCACGTAATTTTTCCTAAAAAAATAAGACAAATAAATTAACATATCAAAATTGATAAAGTGTCCCAATCTTGCCCTACTTCGTAATTTCTGAAATGATAGATTGTACTTAGTAAACCTTCTCTCAAGAGATTGTTTTTGACACAATGAAGTGTATGCAAACCTTATCAATACTTCTTTATTATAGATTATTTAATTGAATTGTTATTTTATTTAGTTACTTTTAATAACAAAAATAATTTTATAATAGATTGTGAAAAAATAAAAATAATATATATATATATATATATATATATATATTAAATATACAGGAGAAACAAAATAATATTTATTTTTATCATTTTGACCTTATTTATTAATTACCTATTTGATAAAAAACTTTCTTTTTGTTTCTCTGATAACTTATCGATCTTTCAATACAAGTCAAATTTCTTTTTAAGTAAATTATAGGGATAAGGGTCTGAAAAATACCCCAACTTTGGTCGGATTTGCTGTTGCGATACTAAACTTTCATGAGGACCTATTACCTCCCTAGACTATTTAATACCGTATTTTAAACATATATATTTGCCCACGTGGACATAAAAAATAATGCAAAATTATAAATAGTAATGTGTCCACGTGGACACATATATACCTTTAAAATACACTATTAAATAGTTCTGGGGGTAAAAAATACGGTATTAAATAGTCTAGGGAGGTAATAGGTCCTTATGAAAGTTTAGTATCGCAACAACAAATCTGACCAAAGTTGGGGTATTTTTCAGACCCTTATCCCTAAATTATAACAACATGTTACAAATATTTTAGATGACCATCTAATATTTTATATGTAAAATTGATAAATATATGAGCAACTATACTCAAATTTAACATTATTTAGAAGAGTATTTAAATATATATAGATTTATCTAACTTCTTAAATTTTAAATAACAGCAGTGGCATACTCACTACAATAGATAGAGTGATATATATATATTATGATATATTTTTCTTCGTCGGTATAATTTACTCCTTTCCCTAGCAGAAAATATAGCAATATGTTTTGATACCATAAATCTAGGCTTGTTTCCGGATCTCTTTTATAATCTAGATCTGGTAATTGGGTTCCAATATCTCCTGTTGGAAGTCTATTAGGCATGAACCTGGATTTATCATCATTATGATATTGTTTTATAAAATCTTTGTTCTTTTTTGCTTTATCTGCAAAATTTTTGTCTTTCTTTTCAGGCTCTTCTTGCCATTCTTCTTTAATGGATTTGGATCCATCTCCTTCTTCAAATTTTCCTTGGGTCCTCCTGTTTCCCCTTTATTCATAAATACATTTAATTCAGCTTCTGAAAGATTTAGATCTTCTATTGCATAAACTGGTTCGTCTAGTTCATTCATTCTAGTGATTTGTCTTCTGTTATTTCTAGTTTTTTCTTTTTCTTCTAGATCTTCCTCTAGAACTTCTTCTTTATCAATTTTTTGTTTTTTTAGAAACTTTTGGATTAATATTTCATCCATACTTCCTTTTTGGTAGGTATTTGTACTTGCTAATCAGACGTATCGGTTTGTAATACCAAATTATCACTATCTTCTGGTAGTCGAAGTTTTGGTAATTTGGCACATTCATCTTTTAATTGTTTAACACACTGAGTGTGTTCTTCTGTCCATCCTAATCTATTGGATTTTCTTATTAGCTTTTGCAATATATTACGTTTTTTTGCAAGATCTGGAATAAATTCTCCAGCATAATTAAGACATCCTAAAAAATTTTGTATTTCCTGTTTTGTTGTTAATTTATCAAGAAAGTCTACTATCTTCTTTGAGATGTGTGATTGAAGTTCAATTCCATTTTTTTGAAATAATCATTATTAAGAATTCTATTTCATTTTTATTTATTTTTGGCTTAGAATGATTCCATTTTCTAAACATATTTCTGAAAATATTTTTAGATGCTTTAGATGTTCCTCATAAGATTTTGAACATATTAATATATCATCTATATAAACTATTAAAAATTCCTTTTCACAGAATATTTTATCCATTTTTCTTTAAAATATTTGTGGGGCATTTTTTAACCCAAATGGCATGACAGTCCATTCATAATGTCCATTAGGAGTACTAAATGCTGTTAATGGAATAGAATCTTCTGCCAATTTTATTTACCAAAATTCACTTTTGCAGTCGAATTTTGAAAAATAAGTTTTTCCTTTTGCTAGGTTTATTAAATTATTTTTATTTGGAATGAAATATCCATCAAATATGCAATTTTTATTTAGCTCTTTATAGTTTATAACCATTCGAGCTTTTCCTCTTTTTATTTCAGCATGGTTCTTACCATAAATGCTGAGCTAGAATGAGGACTTTTACTCGTTCTTATTAATTTTAAATTAATTAATTCCTTAATTTGAATTTTGAATTCAATTTTATCATCTTCATTGTAGAGCATGAGTTTTACTCTAATGACTATACTAGGATCTTTTAGTGTTAAAATTACTTCTTCATGATTTTGTTCCCATTTTTCTATGGGATTTTCTCCATATGATTTATGTAAATTTTCTTTAATTCTTTCTAAGTTAAGGCATTTGCAAGAGACTTTTCTTAGGTTTTCTAAGTATCTCCTTTTGTTAACCTTGTCAATGATATAAGGATTTTGTTTTCTTGGGACTTTAATGAAATGTCCACAAGGACTTTTAAGGCTTATCATATACAATGTTTGATGATAATTCTGAAATTGTTGTAAAAAATCATTTCCTAGTAATAAATCAGTTTCCAATTTATCGTAGGCAAATAATTTATTTATAGAAACAATATTTGATTCTAAAATTATTTCTACCTTTTCTTTAGACTGAGAAAGTTTTTCTTTATCTTCTGTTATTCCAATCATAGATATATTATTTTTATTTATATCTCATTCTTTTATCAAAAAAGATTTTGCTAAGCTTGCTTCAGATCCATTGACTATTTGACAACATGTTGTTATTTTGGTATCATAGAAGGTGATTTCTATGAAAACTGAAACTTTAAAAGATGTTTCTTTTGGCATCTATTTTTTGGTATAAAACAAGTTTCATTTTTATAGATAATTTCTATACCATTTTTCTCTATACTATAGTCTTTTAGACTATTTAGGATAAGATTTTGATCACTTTCGTGATTTGTAATATAACATGAAACTGTTATTCTTTTTGTGTCCAGTTGTATTGATAAATCTATCATATTCTTACAACTGAAATTATTACCTTCAAAGGTTTTATAAATACATTTAATTCAGCTTCTGAAAAATTTAGATCTTCCATTGCATAAACTAGTTTGTCTAGTTCATTCATTCTAATGATTTGTCTTCTGTTACTTCTAGATTTTCTTTTTCTTCTAGATCTTCTTCTAGAACTTCTTCTTTATCAATTTTTTGTTTTTCCAAAAACTTTTGGATTAATATTTCATCCATACTTCCTTTTTCGTAGGTATTTGTACTTGCAATTTTTTTTGCTAGTAATTTATTTATGTATTTTTGACTTATCTTTTTGTCAAAATTTTCTATTTTTTCAATTACATTTGTAATTCTTCCAGAATTATTTTCTTTAAGAGAAATAATCTCGATTTCTATCAATTTTAGCATTAAAGCTATTTGTTTATGGCTTTCCATTAAGTCTTTTAATAATTCTAAGACTTCTCTAATACTCATTTTAATTATTCTTAAAAGTAATAATCAGATGTACTCATATCATTTATAATTACTTCAGGATAATTGTAATTTATTTCATACATAAAAAAGTCTTCCTCAGATTTTTTTAATGTAATAATAGTTATGATTTTTCTCCTTAAATCATCATTTAAAGTTTTAATTACCTGTAGTATTGATACTAAGGTTTTTTCTTCTATATACCATAGAGGTTTAACTAGACTAAAAGCTAGTTCTTCCATTAGTTCCTTGACTCTTATACCATTATATGTGTGCTGTTTTTATAAACAGGGTAGCGGATTTTATGCAGTAAATAATACGCATTTCTTTAAGATTAATTGAGCATTTTTNAAATAATCTCGATTTCTATCAATTTTAGCATTAAAGCTATTTGTTTATGGCTTTCCATTAAGTCTTTTAATAATTCTAAGACTTCTCTAATACTCATTTTAATTATTTTGAAAAGTAATAATCAGATGTATTCATATCATTTATAATTACTTCAGGATAATTGTAATTTATTTCATACATAAAAAAGTCTTCCTCAAATTTTTTTAATGTAATAATAGTTATGATTTTTCTCCTTAAATCATCATTTAAAGTTTTAATTACATGTAGTATTGATACTAAGGTTTTTTCTTCTATATACCATAGAGGTTTAATTAGACTAAAATCTAGTTCTTCCATTAGTTCCTTGACTCTTATACCATTATAAGTGTGCTGTTTTTATAAACAGGGTTGCAGATTTTATGCAGTAAATAATACTCATTTCTTTAAGATTGACTGAGCATTTTTGTATTCAAAATACTCTTGTATTCGATGCATTTTCATTTCATGTATTGCAAATATAATTGTTGTATATCTTAAGCTAGCATGCAGATATGCTTGTTTCATTTATGGTATTGCTTCATCAAAATGATGTAAAGCCTTTTTATGCCTCCAGGTTCTCCTTCTTATTCTATGCACATGCTGTTGAATATTTTCATGTTTATTTATGCTAGTAGCATGAATATAAATATGAAGTTGTATAACATGAATAAAAAACTGTGTTTCTTCATAATTTTAACAATTTTCAAATAATTTTAAATTCCCTATAGGTACTAAGTACTTCTTTCTACGTTTAGATATGAACGTAATGTAATATAGTTTGTATGTAAAACTTTATAATATGCAATAATAAAGCATGCGTGTATGCCTTCCTTCTTTTCGATCGATGAACAGTCCTTATCACCACTGCAGTAGCTCTCCTTTCAGGCTATGAACAGTATTTCACCCTAATGACCTCAATCTTTTGGCTACTTCTTACTGTTCCTCCTTAGGGCTGAAGATCGCAACCTTCATTTGAGACCATTTATGGAATTTCAAGAAGAGAGATATAAAAACCAACTTTTTATTGCATATTATAATTTTTACATATCACGCTATACTATATTATATTTATCTCACAACATATAAGAGAAATAGTTTTCCCTGACGGGAGAAGTTTTTACTCACACTCACACTTAAACATTTTTAAGAAAAGAAAAAGATAGTCTAAGCTTCGATGATCTATCTATATGAAGTTCCTCTCCTTTTATAAATGGAAGGAAAGACTTGTTACAAAATAAGTTTTTTTTTAGGACTTCCCTAAACTATTACATATTTCTTTTTAGTCCTCCACTGACGGACTAATGTGATTGCTTTTGAAGATTATATATATACATATATATATATATATAAATATCTTATTCTTATCTTATAAAAAAACTAAAGAGAATATATGTGATAAACTACCACCACTTAGGTGAGAGACCTAAATGATGATCTAAAAAGGCAATTGGAGTCAAAAGGGCAATTTTTTTCTTTCAAAAAATTAAAACGGCACATAAAAAACAAAATTAACCAAAAGGGCAAAATCGCTCCGTTAGGAGCGATTTTCTTCTGACAAAAGTTGACGTCGGCAATTAAAAAAAATAAAAATCACTGCCTCTCAAAAAAAAAACTACAATAGGCATTTTTCTATTATTAATAATTAACAATAGGCTCATATGAGCATTTTTATATTATTAATAATTAACAATAGGCATGAATATGCATGAAAATAATAGCACTAGGCATGAAAAACGCTGCCCTTGCAGCGATGCGTAAGGAAAAAAAAATCGACTTAAAATCGCTGTTGTGGCAGCGATTTTTAATTAAAAAAAAAGAAAAAAAGGTTTTGGACAAAATCGCTACTAGGGCAGCGATTTTTAGTCGTTGTGTCAGAGGGAAATCGCTTCGTCATGAGCGATTTTGCCCTTTTGATTTTAAAAAAATTTGATGTGCCCTTTTGAAATTTTTGACAATTTTTTTTGTTCTTTTGACTCCGGACTCTCATAATTTGCAGTAGAAAGGAGAATGAGTTAAATCTATCTTAGGTTAATTTACGTTATTTTTATTTTATAAGTTCCTCAATATTATATCGATGGCGCCCCTGCTTTCTCTTTTCTCAAACAAATATTGGAGCGGGTAGTGATATGTCTCAATCAACTGCGTAAATGTTTTGAAAAAACAAAATGCAGATGCATACATTAGTCACCTATCTTTATTTTTGTATTTTGGAAAGGGTGGTTGGGAGACCTAAACCACTTTAAATGTAGATTTATTTTCAAAACGTTACATCATAAGTTTTATTTTATTTTACTTAATAAACCAAAAGTAAAAGCTAAGAATTTGTTTAGTTGAAAGAGAAATTAATGGGTTTGTTGGGATTTTAATAGCACTCTTTAGCTTAAAATGTAGGGTTCTAATTTCATAATAGAGCATCCTTCTTTTACTTTTGCCTTGCTCACTTTTGTTAGCCCAATTCTAACCAAACAAAAAATTTATAAAATAATAAAAAGGATAAGAATGTAGCTAAGAGTATATTTTAATAAATTTTCATTCAGGTTCAATTAATCGTGAATTTTGTCAAAATAATAATAATTTTAAAAATAAAACGTTTCTTATGAAATATAATTTTATATTCAATATTTGAACACGAGACTCTAACTAAAGGCGAAGAAATATTTATCACTCAATCATAATCATCAATTAAAAAAAGTCATAGGACTTATAGGTGATACACATAATTTGGCATCTCTATTTCTTTTAATAGGGGATTAGGGTTGGTGGGTTTTGGTTAGATAAGGGTAAACCCGTGGCGTTTGCACTAATCTTTATATAGGATTAGGTTATGTCAATGAAACATCTTTAATTTATGATAATTAACATTAAGCAACTTAAGATTGCTTATTGGATGACCTAATACTATATTAATTAAGTTTGTCATCACATACATTACAAGACATGGAAATGGAAATTTAATTGCCATGGATTAAAATAATAATAGCATGTAATGATGCGTTATTCCTGATTTATACTCTCTAATTGATCAAATATAATATCAAACCATGCTGCAGGATCTTGTCCAATTTTAAGTATTTCTTAATTTCAATCAGCACAATACTAAAGAAGTAATTACATACTACCAGTATGTTTTTATTCCGACAAATTAAAAGAATTACTGTTTTATTGAATTCTTTAACTGCTTTTTAATTTTAATTTTTTTACGTTACGTTTTACAACAACGAGAACTAAGTCACAAATGTACGATAATTAAGACAAGTTATATAAAATTTCATTTATTGTGTTGTTTTATTTGTGTTAGTCTCATTTAAAAAAAAATAATCATTCGGTGTTCTATATTCGTATTAAATTTCAATTAAATTTGAATTTGTCGTATTTCAATGCTTAACAAGTTAAAGTAGGAAAACTAAATAGGAATACATGACACAATCTTATCCGTCCATTCGATATTTAATAAATGTTGGATTGGTGAATAAGATTGTGACACGTGGATGTCCATTAGTATAAAGGGTATATATGTTCTAGTATTTGGACGGCAGTGACACCATTCTCAAAAGTATGACGGAGGGTATCTACATACCATTTACGATAGTTCGGAGATATATTTGTCCTTTTGATATACCTCTACCATTTCATAAATAGCTTAGATATACCCTTTTATCTAATGAAAGTGAAAACAATAATTTTATTTCAACAATATATATTTAAGGATACATTTTAATCCTTTTAGCAAAGTTTAGGATATATGTAATCATTCTCACACATAAAAAAATTTAAAAATGTAATGGCTAATTTGAATTATCATCATAAAAATTATATAATTAAATTCAACATTAGCTATGGACCATATACCATAGTATTTATTAATATCAACTAGGTGTAAGTGAGAGTAATTTCCTTGAATAGTCACCCAAGTTTGGAAAATTACCTTGAAATATCACTTATGTTTGTTTTAGGACCACAATATCATCCAACTTTACCTCTTTTCCTCAAAATATACTTACACAAAAAAAATTATCTCTCTCCTAATAGGATGTCATGTCACATTATTCCTTTTTCATTATTAACATTTTTTTAAAAAAAATTTAGACAACCCATATTACCTAGTAAAAAAAAATTACATAGCCCAAAAATTTCTACCTTAGTTCTAGGGGATTAGGCGGCAAATCCAAATATGAGCTCCTCCAATTCTTCAAGAAAATATGTGGCTTCCTCCGATTTTTCAAGCGTGATAATGTTTTTATATGGACACTAATGGGCAATGGCACCTTTTTGTTGAGTCCGGAGCCAAAAGTGTAACTTTTTTTCTTTAAAAAACAAAAAGGGCACATTAAAAAAAAAATTAAACCAAAAGGGAAAAATCGCTCCTGACGGAGCGATTTTGTTCTGACAAAAATTGACGCCACTCCACTAAAAGAAATAAAAATCTCTGCCGATTTTCTCAAAAAAATATTTTTTCTTTAAAATCGCTGCTATAACAGCATTTTTATATTAAAAAAATTAAAAGAAAAATCGCTGCTATTGCAGCGATTTTGTTTAAGAAATTTTTTTTTAAAAAAAGTCCTGAATTGTTTAAGAAATTTTTTTTAAAAAAAAAAAAATCCTACCCTTGCAGAGAATTTAATAAAAATTAAAAAAATAAATAAAACTGAAGCCAACGATTTTCATAAAAAGCTTTTTTAAAAAAAATCTTTACCCTTTTAGCAATTTAAATGAAAATTAAAACTGAAAATTGTTGCTTCGGCATCGATTTTTTCTTTAAAAAACTTATTATTTTTTTTAAATGGCTGCCGCCGGAAATTTATGTAATTTAAAACTTGTTCTTTATGTTTTTTTTTTAATTCCTTAACAAAAAATCACTACTATAGCAGCGAATTCACTTTTTTTTTAATTTTATTTTTATAAAAACGTTGCTATAGCATCGATTTTAAAGAAATAATAATTTATTTATTTTTTGAGAAAATCGCTGCCAAATACAGCGATTTTTATTTCTTTTAACGGAACGGCGTCAATTTTTGTCAGAAGAAAATCAATCCGTCAGGAGGGATTTTGCCCTTTTGGTTAATTTTTTTTTTTTGATGTGCCCTTTTTGTGTTTTGAAGGAAAAAAATGACCCTTTTAGCTTCGGACTCCCTTTTTGTTGATATTTTAATTCATTAGAGTAATAAGGTAACCATATTGTCAAACTACAAAGGATATAATGTTTTTAAAGAATTTTAAAAAATGTTGATAATAAAAAAGGAATTAAAAAAATGTTAATAATAAAAAAGGAATAATGTGACATGGCATCCTATTAGGAGAGAGATAATATTTTTTTTGTATCAAGTATATTTTGAGGAAAAAAGGTAAAGTTGGGTGATATTATGGTCCTAAAACAAACATAAGTGATATTTCTAGGTAATTTTCCAAACATGGGTGACTATCCAGGGAAATTACTCGTGTAAGTGATATAGTCCATTACGTCAAATGACCGGAAAAATAAATAAGAAAGGCCCCACACTACACCCCTACGCCCAGGCAACCCACTATACCTATCCCCCACGCCCCCTCTCTACTCAACTCCATTCAAGCAAAGCAATTTCACCATTATCTCCATCTCTCTCTTCTCAAATCTCAATCCAAATCCTCACTTCTTCATCTTCACCTGTAATCTCTCCCACAAACCCTAATCCCTAAACCTCCTTTCTTCTTCTCCCCATTTTTAAGCTCCTTTCAATGGTACTTTCACTCTAAATTCTCCCCTTCCCCATTTCCCCTTTTGTGCTTTTTCTTCACAATGTTCAAATACTACATCCTTATCCCATCTCTTACACTTCTTATCTCTATTCCAATCATCTTTTACTTAGCCCCATCAATTCTTCCTCAACGACAAATACCCATTTCTCTCCCTGATGAACTCGACGATCTTTCCCTTTTCCACAAAGCCATCGCCGCCGATTCCACTTTTCTCAAAAAACCATCCCGGAAACACCCTTCCAACAAATTCCGTCTTGGTTCCACCACCGTACGCCGCCCTAAAATCGCTTTTCTCTTTTTAACGAATTCAGATTTACATTTTGAACCCTTGTGGCACAAGTTCTTCAATGCGTCTGATCCACATCTGTATAATATCTACATTCACGCTGACCCTACAGTGAAAATTACTCCTCCAACGGGTGTTTTTGCGGATAGATTTATACATGCGAAGAGAACTCAGCGCTCCTCACCGACGCTTATCTCAGCCGCACGCCGCCTTCTTGCTCACGCTTTGCTTGATGACCCAGATAATGCTTATTTTGCTCTTATCTCTCAGCATTGTATACCTTTGCACTCGTTTAATTACTTTTACAATTTTCTATTGGATACCCAGAAATTATCTAGGAAGATGGAGTTTCCTAGTTATATAGAGATTCTTACGGAATCTCCTTCATTATTAGATAGGTATAATGCTAGAGGGGAAAATGTGATGGAACCAGAAGTTAGTTTTGATAAATTCCGAGTTGGGTCACAGTTTTTTGTTATTACAAGAAAGCATTCATTGATGGTGATTAAGGATAGTAAGCTATGGAGGAAATTTAAGAAGCCTTGTGTAAAAATCCAGTCTTGTTATCCTGAAGAACACTATTTTCCTACTTTGTTATCAATGGAGGATCCTAATGGCTGTACTCGTCACACATTGACTCGGGTGAATTGGACCGACTCAGTTGGTGGACATCCCCATACTTATCAGCCACCCGAAGTTTCCCCTGAGCTGATTTACAAGCTCAGAGAGTCGAATTCAACGTATTCTTACATGTTTGCAAGAAAGTTCTCTCCGGATAGCTTGAAATTGTTGATGGAAATGGCGGATTCCGTCATTTTTAAGGACTAAAACTTCTTTTTCTTGGTAAGTTTTCTTCTTTCCTTTTTTGTGATTTTTTTCAGTTGAGTTTTGGTGAATTTACTTGGTAGATTTGGTGATTTGAGATTGACGACTGTTATAGTGTTTTGGAAAGTATTACTAGTAATATCACTAGACTAAAGCTAGTTTAACATACTCGAAGTGTGAACAATTTGAGTGGTGAATCTTTTCAAGGTGGTTTCTTTTTTCCCTTTTATGGTGATGAGACATTTTTAGAATCTTACTAGATTAGATATTTTAAATTGCTGAGCATATTAGGTGAATTGGAGCTGTTCAATATGTGAAGATAGTTATGTTTTCACTAACTTTATGTGAACTTCTCTTAAACTAGTAATTGTGAACTGTCATGTGTAACCATTTTCTATAAACATTCTATGAATCAATGCTTAGATATTGTAGAAAATCTTGAAAATTTTATTCTTTCTTTCTTTGTCGCATACTCACATTAACGCTCACAAGTCTTGAATAACAATTAACAACCTAAAGAAAAAGTTCCCCCCATTGAATTAGTATTTAATTGTTAAATTTGGACACAACTTTTTAGTCTTCTTTGGTATCTTTTGGGCGGCTGAATGGAAAATCTCCCATGAGTCAAAGAAACAACAAGAAGGAAATTATGTCTTATGTAAAGAAGATAGTAGGTAAATTATGGCATCTGCCGTTGATACCAGTGGATTTGGACTGGGAAAGTTAGACCAGATGTCTCAATCATCACTTTGAAACAAACTATGGCCAATTTTCTTATAAAAGGTGTTGGATTTTTGGTGTAAAACATTAAAACCTAAGTGTCAATGAAGCTAAAGAGATAACAAATGCGTTGGCGAATTGGTGATCTGATGCTATTTGAACTGAACCATGTTCGGTTTTCATTTATTTTTAGTTTACAGCTGACGACGAAGAGGAGAAATCTAATGCAAATTGTGATGTTGTGAAGACAAAAGACACATCTTAGAGGAGTATCATGTGGGAACGAGGTCTTGAAGGGTTTGTCAAAAAGAATGCCCTCAGCCTAAGTAACCCCAAAATGAATTCAACTACAAGCTTTGAATGAGCTTTCAAAGAAAGCAACAGAAAACAATCAATAGTCAAAAGGTACTGTTGAGGTGTAATCTGCTTAAGTTCTTTTTTTTATTTTTTTTATTTAGGCGTTCAGTATTCCATTTGGTCGACTAAGGAGTTAAAGTGCTCCCTACCAAGCTGATCGATCTCTACTCGAGCTCGAGTCCAATCTGGTTAAATTTCTAGTTGTAGCATATGCGGGATTCAAGGAGAGGATGCCGTTAGGCTCTTCCCTTTGATGTGTAGTGTGTGTTCCTCTTGTACATATATACTAAGAAAATTTGGGTGAATCATGAGTGGATGATTAGAGGGATGTTGTTGTGAATGTTCAATGATGAACTGAGCCATAAGCAAATAAAGAAAGGGCTAAATCTTAGTCTTCTTCTCCAAGTTATTTATCCTCATATTGAGCCTCTTTTCCCTCCTTTTGCACTCAATACATCATTTTCTTTACTTTGGTTATAGGTTATTCCAATGAATGTTTTCTTTTTTTGCTAGTTGATTATTTAAGGTAATACTTCCTCAAATTCAACTATAATTGCAAGCAATAGAAAATAAATGTCGAGTATGATAACTTACCTGGAGCAATTCACGTTTTATGTGTATTATGTTACATAAGACACGTGTTTGTCTGGTTAATTTTATATCAGCTTAAGTATTTATTTGTGCACCCACACCCAAAGTTTGAAGTCAAATTAAATGGTAGACAGTGTTAAAAGAAGTGAGCTTTCAAAGTTACGGTTCAAATACTAACTTTTAAAGTTTGAGCTACTAATCACGATCTTGAATTTTTGGTTCTGCTACTGGTAAAGTTTTGATTCGAGTCTTTGAGTATAGAGAAAATTTTGTTGGAAGTGTCACTCCCGAATGGTTCCGGATACTAGTGGGAAAAAAAAGGTTATGGTTTGAGATAAGTGGGAGTTGCACTTTGTTAACTAATTTGAATCTTGAAATAATTTAATGAAGTCTAATTTTAGACCACACGAACAAACCAAATGTTTAAATTGAAGCGTGATATCTTTGCCCTAATAGGGCATGCTTCACGACCGCAAAAAGTTTTAGAAAAGAAAAGGGCCATGTGAGGGATCAAAAAAGGAATATTTTTTATTCACGTTCGTTATTACATTAAATTATATTTATTTATTACACACAAGTGATAATTTAAGGCAAAATTTATATTAATTACTTTAAATTTAAATATAACAGTACATGAGAAGATGTTATGCATTTATTGAATTACGATAAACATTCAATGTGAACTGAAGCTTTGTAGCTAATTTGTCCGTTTGCACATAAGATATGAAAATTAAATTAATATAAAGCTCAAGTTTTATTTGAACATGCAATTTAAATTTTGTAAGTTATATTTGTTTCATTAATATAGAAACTTAACAAATTCAATCTTACCATATGAGTAAAGGTATAATTTATAAACAAGAGATTGAACTATTCTAAGAAATCTCATTAATCTTTATGTTCTTTTACAAACAAATGTCTGTAATTACAAACCTTTAAATACACAAAATTTTATAAAAAAATTCACTAATCAACCATAATAATAATTAGTTCTTTTTTAATATAATCTTTTTACACGATACAAATAAGCTCTTCTTAATTACCGCATACGAGTCTTTTGTTAAAAAATTAAATCATCAATATTCTTTTAAATAAAAATTATGAGTTAAGTTCACATTTGAATGAAATTTGAAATTTGAAATCCTTTTTTTTTTTAAAAAAAAATTATGATTTTTCTTAATTTATAATTTCAAATCATATATCTAAACAATGTTTTGACATATAATTTTATATCGATGGTCCAAACACAAACTTAATGATGGAGCATTCGATAAACATAAAAACTTGAAGGGTCGAGAGGTGTAGTTCAAAGTTTACTCTTACATCACTGTTGCCAAATGGATAAATGTGTCCACTGTGCATGTCATATAACATGTCCTACCTGCCTTTGTTGGCTCGTTTGATTGAAAATAAATTATCACAAAATAATTTATCTTAAAATTAATTATTTCAATTTTATTATTCTACTCTTATTATAAAATTAAAATAATATTATAATCTCCAAAACATAATTTTTTTTTGAGCATTGCTATATTTCATTTTTGGGTCATATTTCATTCAATTCTTAACAAATTCAAATTTATGTAGTTATCATACTAAATAAAAATAAAAATAAATAGTCACAGTTCAATTTATGTCATTATCATTTCGTTATATTATTATCGCCATATAAATCTTAGATAACATATTATTTCTGAATACAATATTAATAGGTTGAAAATTGACCTAATAGTAAATTAAAACTATTGTATCAAATATTCTTTTAACCCTATTTTTAGAGTTTGCATTGTTTTTAAGAAATAATAGATCTTGTTCGATAATTTTTGTTTACCTTAATTTCTTTTGACACATTTTCTCGCTATAATTTCATATATATATATATATATAGACATTAATTTATTTACGTAGTTAATATTTGATATATTTATATTAAATCCTTGCAAAAATAATCAAATATGCGTATATTTTAACCTCTCCATTCATTATGAGATTTCACAACTTCATGATCTAGCATTTTGATACAATACAATGTATGAGAAATTAAAGGAATAAAAATACATAATAAAAAGATTAAAAATAAAATAAAATAATATGAATGAATCTTAACCAATCTGAATAGCATTATCTTAAGCCAAGCCAGCTCTCATCCCATATGTATTTGTCAGGCTGAATCAGTTCCACACACGCGCCGCCCCTGCGCGTCCGACGGAGTTCTTCTTTTTCACCCAATCAACGAGGGCACTGCTCCCGTTGAAATCGGAACCGGTTATTTTACAAAAAAAAAAGAGAAATCTGACGACGGCACAAAACTGCTGTACTCCATGCATTAATGCTTGTACAATTGTGAAAACAAAGGGTAAATCATGCAGCAGGACTTGTACCTTGAGAGGTAAAGAATGAAGTCCACCGTAGTCACATTTCTTCTAAACCATTCACATCAGATGAGAGAGACAGAGATAGTATCCCCAGAAAAATACGTATGAATCTATAGATTCATATAAATACTTTTAGAGAGAGAAAACGAGTGATGGAAGATTGGACAGAGAAGGAGGTTTAGAGAGAGAAAGTGTTCGGATTGATCCTGCTATTGTATTCCTCGAAGACCGCCTTGAAGTTTTTTTTTTCAGGGAAGAAGAGAGAGAAGGAAAAACCTAGAATTTTCTCTCTTTTGGTGTGTAATTTTTTCGGAAAACTTGGATGTATTTGAATCAGAGGATCTAGGGACTGGGAATTGTGATTTTCGACATTTGTGGTTTGAATTGGATTGGAAATGGTGATCCAAAGTGGATATGATTGAGGATTGTAGCTCCAATAAGCTTAGGAATCTAGGGTTTCGAGGTGAGGGATATGGATGTGGATTCAACGATGTCATCAGAATCCGATCACGCAGAGAATAAAGGCGCGTCGTCGGAGCAGCTAAACGGCCAGTCATCAGCCGGGGGATCTCCGCCGGAGACTCCTAAGGATGAGCAGCAGCCGGCAACTTCTCAGCCTCAGCAGCAGCAGGGCAGTACTCCGGTGGCGGGGCCGAGGTGTGCTCCGACATATTCTGTGGTGCACGCAGTTATGGAGAAGAAGGAGGATGGTCCAGGGCCAAGGTGTGGGCATACGTTAACGGCTGTACCGGCTGTTGGAGAGGAAGGTAGCCCCAATTACATTGGTCCTAGGCTTATTCTCTTTGGTGGGGCAACTGCTCTTGAAGGGAATTCTGCTGGTTCAGGGACTCCTTCTTCTGCTGGAAGTGCTGGAATTCGTACGTTTCCTCCAATTCTCTTAATTATCCAACTTGACAGACCTGTTTTCTAGGCAATCCATGGACAATTTTTGGATTTGATTAGAATATGGTTTACATTCCAGTTGTGTAGATTAAAAGCAATGAATGAAGTGACCAATTGATAGAAGAGGTCTTAATTGCAGGTTTAGCTGGGGCTACTGCTGATGTGCACTGCTATGATGTTTTGACAAATAAATGGTCTAGGTAAGTGGCTATTGGTGTCACTGTAAGCTACATTCTAATTTGTTAATTACTTAGAATGGATAAAGTATGCGCCTGTTTATTATTAATTACAGGATGACCCCAATAGGAGAGCCACCCACACCACGGGCTGCTCATGTTGCTACCGCGGTTGGAACTATGGTTGTTATTCAGGTTGGTAGAAACTGAAAGCATTTCATTTGCGTCGTGCATGATTATATACTTCAGCTAGTAAAGATGTTCAATGTTATTCATCCCAGGGCGGAATTGGTCCAGCTGGATTGTCAGCTGAGGATCTTCATGTTCTGGACCTTACGCAACAACGCCCACGATGGCACAGGTTAGCACCTAGCAGTTCAAGTAGGGACTTAATTTCGATGAACATGGTGTATGCTGGTGAAGTGTGCTGATCAGCTACTGAAATAATTCTGATCTTTTTAGGGTTGTCGTCCAAGGACCTGGTCCAGGGCCACGTTATGGCCACGTCATGGCTTTGGTAGGGCAAAGATATCTCATGGCTATTGGTGGAAATGATGGTCAGTCTCGTGAAGAGGTCTTTCCATTTAATTTAAGCAATAATATACAAAGAATTAATAATTTGATCCATTGTTTTCAGGTAAGCGTCCTCTAGCTGATGTTTGGGCTTTGGACACAGCTGCCAAGCCATATGAATGGCGCAAATTGGAGCCTGAGGGTGAAGGCCCACCTCCTTGCATGTAAATTTCATGATCTCTTTCTTGAAGATGTTTACTTTAATTCCTCACTGTACATGACGTTCACTATTTTGTCCTTACCTCAACTGATTTCATTTTGCTATTCTGAACTTTTATGTGCTTCATTACACGGTGAAGAACTTAAAAGTTTTGTTTGTGCATGTCAATTGAAGAAGTAGCATGCGATAAATAGTGGCAATCTTTAGTGACTGTTTGGTTACTATTTATCGCTTAGAAGAATGAATCTGATCCCTTGACTATGGAGGGATGGCCTACTGGTAAAACCTTCCTCTCCAACCATATGGTTGGAGTTTTGAGTCACCAAGATATCTAAAGGGGAAAGAGTTACTGTTGGGTTGGACATGAACTTGGAAATTGCAATGAGATCCTTTGACTTCTAAAAAGAAGTATTGGGCTTGTTATAGTTGCAATTGCAGTATGTGAGAAGGTCACTTGAGCTGGTTTAGTTATATCCTATGTGGACCTCCAGATTTGCATTGAAGAAAGTTGATTCAAAGACCTAGAAGCTCTTGAAACGTATGCAGACTTAGAGAAAAAAATAGGGTATAATGAAAGAAAAGGAAGAGTCGCATGTGTGCTTGCATAACTGGCTGTCGTGGATTAGCTTAGGTGCATGTTCGGTGACCCGTATACCACCACTTTTATAAAAAAAAAACATGACAAACATATGCTCAAGAAGCGGAAATACATTCTTTTCTTATCTGGAAGAATGACTATTTGATGAAAAGTTGCAGATTGATCATATCTTGGTCTCTTATATTTTCAGAATTTCTACATTTTCTTGAGCAAAGTTTTCTTAGACTCTACTGTTTGTTGACCTGAAGCTGTACAAGTGTTTGTGAAAATATTCTACACTTTTTCATCTTCATCAATTTCTTACTTTTCTGTGTATAAGCCGAGTCTCTAGTTTCCTCTTATGATGTCCAGCTGAAGATAAATTCTTGTGATCCTAATCTGGTCCAACCGTCCAGTAAAGTAATGAAATCCTAATCTGCTCTTGTTACTTGGGTAGGTATGCAACTGCAAGTGCGAGATCGGATGGTCTTCTTCTGCTTTGTGGAGGGAGGGATGCCAATAGTGTGGTGAGTGAAGCATATTTTTTTATGCAATTAGAAGAAAAGATGGTTTTTTATGCTGATTTAAGTGTTCCTTGGTTTGTCTTTACCATTTTTTTACTTGCACTTAGAAGGGTAGCTCGCCAGAAAGTTTGCCATCTTTCTAGAACAAATGATGCTCTATTTTTCTCAGTCCTATTTTTTTCATCGTCTCCTCTTCTATTTCCATTTCCTCACGTAGTGTCGTTCTCTTATTTTATCATGTAAATCACCTGATCTTAAAAAGTTTTACTACTAGATAAGGGGCTCTTTTATTCATTCACTTTTGTATCTTGGCGAATTCTGTGTTTAGCCATTCTAATTTTGACATGATATCTTTTTAACAGCTCATGTCTTTTAGATACTTCGGCTTTTGCGCACTAACTTAAAAATAACAGACTTACTACTGTCTTTTCTGGACCTCTATGCCCAAGAAACTGTGAGTGAAAGATGATGCTGTGTTGAACTTCATCCACTTAAACCTAACAATGATATATGCAGCTGATTAGTGATAAATGAACAGTGGACGTCTGGGACTTGAAGTTAAGAAGTATATGCAGCTTGGCTGGATTGTACTTCAAAAAAACTGTAGTTTTGTTGGATGTACATTTTATCGCCTATGACTGTAAACCTTGTTGACTTGTGCATTAGCTTTGGCCAGATTTACATAGAAGTGTACATTGACAGTTTGACTGAAATTGACATTAAAAAAATAAAATTGACCGAGTGCTCTCATAATTTTTTTGATTACTCAAAACGGTCAGTAAGTCTAGTGCAAACACGTGGAGATTTTTTTTTGTAGCGAGTATATGTGCAAACACGTGGAGATTTTTTTTTGTAGCGAGTATATGATTATGTATCTGATATGGGTTGCGTAAGTTATTTGTAATGTGGGTATATTTTGAAGAACCATGAAGTGCGCACACCTATGCAGTGCTTCACCTGTTCGACATGGGTTCGTCAAAAACAGATATGAAGATCCATGTAACAACTAACATATGTGATGAATGCAAGAGTTCCGTTTTTGTTTGCTATTTTTTTTCTTTCTCTTGGTGTAATTGGTTTGTGTGGGGAATCTGAGCTGTTACTTTGTTATTTTCTCGTGTGCCCTTGTGCTCATTGGTTGATTGTACTTATACTTCTCCCACTGCCTTGATAATCCATAGCCACTAGCCAGCGCATATGGACTTGCCAAACATAGAGATGGGCGCTGGGAATGGGCCATTGCTCCTGGTGTGTCACCATCCTCTAGATATCAACATGCCGCTGTAAGTGTTTGCTTCATGCCTTTTATCAACTTCATCTTGCAGATGAATCTTCTTATAATATTTATCAGTTATGTTCTGGTATTATAGGTTTTTGTTAATGCTCGGCTCCATGTATCTGGAGGGGCACTTGGTGGTGGCCGCATGGTGGAGGACTCATCCAGTATAGCAGGTATTTTTATTTACTTTTGGTGATACTCAGTGGAGTCGCTGTTTGGTTAACTCCTTTATTTTGACATCCGGTTAACTGTTATGTTCATTCCTCACTCTCATGGTTACTTCCCCCTGTTTTGGCAGTTCTTGATACAGCTGCAGGAGTGTGGTGTGACACAACCTCTGTTGTCACTAGTCCTAGAACTGGCAGATTCAGTGCAGATGCAGCTGGCGGTGATGCTGCAGTTGAATTGACCAGGCGTTGTAGACATGCAGCTGTTGCTGTTGGTGACTTGATATTTATTTATGGTGGTCTGCGTGGCGGTAAGACTACAAGATAGACATCAATGAATGTTCTTATATTTGCTTTCCAGTTTGATTTTCAGATGACTACCATTTTTACTTTTCTTGGAATTGTAAAGAAACTAGCTGATCAGCCCTGTGAAAAATGAATTTGTAAAGTAACTAAAAGTATCTTCTATCACCTTTCTTCGTCTCTGGGGTGGTGCTGGATGTGCTTTGTTCTAGGCATTCATACGTGGTCTTCAATAATTGAATCTCATCCTCTAGTATGCATATAACAAACAACAACATACCCAGTGTAATTCCACAAGTGGGGTCTTGGGAGGGTAGGGTAGGGTGTACACAGACCTTACCCCTACATCAGGAGGTAAAGAGACTGTTTTTGCTAGACCCGTGGCTTAATGAAAAGCATTTCAAAGCAGTTTGAAAAAGAAATAAAAAGGAAATACGGAAATGAAGAAGATATGGCAACCTAAAGGAAAGCACTTCATAGCATTCAAAAAAAGAAGAAGAGTAACAACAACGAAACAATGCGATAATCGAAGCACAAGAAACACCGATGGTAACAAAAAACCGAAGACGATAAACTATGAGGTTAATGCTAATACTACCGTAAAAAAGTTAACAGATACAATAGATGCAGTGCTCCAACTACCATCAAGCTTGTCTAGCCGAAAAGCGAGACAATGTTGACTTATCTACTAACCCTCTATCCTAGTTTGCGAATTCCATACCTTCATATCTACAATTATGTCATTGCCCATTGGTAAGCTGAAATGCGCATGTCCAATCTATCACCTCCCCCCAATACATCTTCCGCCTACATCTACCTCTCCTTAGACCCACCATAACCAGCCTCTCACACATCATCACTAGGATATATATGCATCTCCTCTTTAGATGCCCAAACTATCTTAGCCTTGCCTCCCTCATTTTGTCCACCATTGAGACCACTCCTACCTTGTCATGGATATCTACATTTCTAATCTTATTTCTCCGAGCAACTTTATCTTTTGTACATGAGAATTCTTGAAAGACCAACTCTCTGCCCCATACAACATGGTCGATCTAACGATTCTAACCTTTACTATGTAGAACTTACCTTTTAAATTTTGGTGGCACTTCCGTATCACACAAGTCTCTATTTCGTCCATCCAACACCAATATGATGTGACATCACATCATCGTTGATCTCCCCATTTCCTTAGATTAAAGACCCGTTGCAATTTGAACATGATGACCACTGTATCAAGTCTTACTTCCACACCTACCCATGTGTTACATCATTGAATTTACACTCCAAGTATTTTGTCTTGGTCTTGCTCAACCTGAAGCCTTTAGACTCCTGTGTTTGTCCCAAACTTCTAGCCTAGAATTGACTTATCGCGAGTCTTGTCATTCACTACTATGTCATTTGCAAATATCATACACCATAACACCCCGCTTTGGATATGCTCGACAATTCATCCATCACTAAGGCAAATAGAAATGGGCTAAGAGCTGATCCCTAGTGCAACTTTTTCTACCAAGTGCTCTGTGTACCCTCCTTTTGTCCTTACCTTTTGTCTGGTCTTAACTCCATCGTACATATCTATAATCACCCTAGTGTAAGCCATTAGTACCTCAAGCCTTCATGCATCCCTATAGAACCTCCCTTGGGACTTTGTCGTAAGTCTTTTCTAGGTCAATAAACACCATATGTAAGTCCCTCTTTATTTCCCTATATTGCTCCACCTCATGGAATGAATGACCTTTGTAGTTGATAGTCCTGACATGAATTCGAATTGGTTCTCGGATATAGACACAACCTCCTCACCCTCATCTCCACTTCTCTCACAAACTTCCATAGTGTGGCTTAACAACTTGATACCTCTATAGTTAATGTAGTTTTGAATATCAGCTTGTTCTTATACAACGGGATCATAGTACTCCACCTCCATTCTTTGGGCACTTTAGCATCTTAAAAATGACACTAAACAACCCAATCAGCTACTCCAAACCTGCCCTGCCCTAGCTCTTCAATTATGGATGAGTAGTCATCCTTTTTCCCTCATAAGCTATGGATGAGTAGACATTCTTAATTGAAGATTAAAAGCCTGTTTGGATGAACTTATTTTAAGCATAAGCCGTTGAGTTTGGAATCCCATCTTTTGACTTGTTATTATTTGTTGTTTTGGCTTAAAATTAATGCTTAAAAACGCTTTTTCATCTTACCCAAACACTACAAAAAAGCTATTTTGCTTTAAAAGCACTTAAAATAGTCCAATCCAAACGAACTCTTTAGTAATATTAGCTGATATCATGTGAGAAATGTTGTTGACTTGGTTTATTCTTCATGCAATACATTCATTTAATTTTCCAAAGTATAGGTAGCCAAATACTCCGTCAGATGTGAAAGTCAAAGATAACATCAAATGTATCTATGGCATGTTTCCAACTATAAATAATATGAATAGTGTAATGAAATATACCTTGGAAGTTACTCAGAAGTCAGATCACTTCCTTGTTTCTTCAACAAGTTTAATCCTGCTATTTTTTTGGTTGCAGGGGTATTGCTAGATGACTTACTTGTTGCTGAAGACTTGGCTGCTGCTGAAACAACTAGTGCAGCTTCACATGCAGCAGCTGCAGCTGCTGCAGTTAATGTACAAGCGGGGAGGTTAACAGGAAGGTATGGTTTTGGTGATGAAAGAACAAGACAAACAGACCCTGAAGCAGTTAATGATGGCTCAGTTGTACTGGGAACTCCTGTCGCACCCCCTGTAAATGGTGATATGTATTCCGATATAAGCTCTGAAAATGCGACGTTTCAAGGACCTCGGTGAGTTTGCAGTTGCATAGGAACAACAGCATCTGCTGTCTCTGTTTTGTTAATGCATGATTAGTTTTTAAGGATATATCTTGTGGTTCGTTTCGTTTGCAGGAGACTCATCAAAGGTGTTGAATATTTAGTGGAGGCTTCTGCTGCAGAAGCTGAGGCTATTACTGCTACACTAGCAGCTGCAAAAGCTCGTCAACAAGGGAATGGAGAAGTTGAACTTCCAGATAGAGACCGTGGAGCGGAGGCAACGCCAAGTGGAAAACAGGCGTCTACTCTGATCAAGCCTGACTCTGCCTTATCAAATAATTCTGCCCCAGCTGGAGTCCGGCTGCATCACCGTGCTGTCAGTGTTCAGATCCTTAATGCTATGTGTTGGTCTTAGTTTGTTCATAAGTTGACTGATGATGTGCCTTAATGCATTGAAGGTGGTTATAGCTGCAGAGACTGGTGGTGCTCTAGGTGGCATGGTGCGGCAGCTTTCGATTGATCAGTTTGAAAATGAAGGCAGGCGAGTTAGTTATGGAACCCCAGAAAATGCAACAGCAGCAAGGAAACTATTGGATCGTCAAATGTCCATCAACAGTGTTCCTAAAAAGGTACTACAATGATTTGACTCTAGACGAATTACCTGATTACGTGCCACAATGTGGCTACCAATTTTTAGCTGATGTGGTATTCATGAAAGTGAAAAGGGTAAACTGCTTGCACCGAAACTCCAAAATCCTATGGTGGAAACAGTGCATAAGTTTTGCTAAATAAGTAGCTGAATTAATTAAATCCAATATATTTGGCTTGTCTCTGTTTTTGGGCATATCCGTTTGAAGGGCCATTGAGTAGCAGCTAGACAGTAAAATGGCCGATTTGGTTGTTTCTACTCCTGGCATAGCTCTATCGCACGAGGAAGATAGGTGTTTTGTTGACTGTTTCCATGTGCTGTTGTAGGTTATATGTCCTAACTATCTCTTCCTCTCTTGCTTTTGGCAAGAGTTTCTTCAAGAGTGCTTTTTAAATATGTTGAAACCACCTTGATTGGAATGACCGAAAGTAGGGCAGGGCACTGGACCAATTCAAGATTGGTTGAATCATGAAGTGAGGAAGCAAGAAAAATCCAATGGGGAAGTTTACAAGCAGCAAATTGTTTTTTTTTTTTGCTTTACTAGGGAATTTGGTTTCAGCTATAGAACTATCGGTCTCTAAGAAGTTAAATAAAGAAATGGGGAGTAAAAATGTGTAACAGTACTTTGGAGGGAAGAAAGAGAGAGAATAATATTTATATTTCCTTGTCTATATGTTGTGGCCTTGTACTAGGGTGAGCTAGAGGTAAGGGGAGGAGGAGAGAAAAGGAGGGGGGATGTGATGAGAGCTGGACTGTCTGTCTTAATTCAATCAGGCTCCTAACTATTCTGAACCACCCGAGCAAAGACTTCCCCACTCTGCAAAAAATGTAACTGTGAGCAATTTTATAACTTTAGCTGTTATATCGTGTAAAGACAAATAACTGCAATATGTTAGTTATATTATTTATTTTTCCTTACTATCTCAGGTGATTACCTATCTTCTGAAGCCTCGTGGCTGGAAGCCGCCTGTTCGACGACAGTTTTTCTTGGACTGCAATGAGATAGCTGATCTTTGTGACAGTGCTGAAAGGATATTTGCGAGTGAACCTAGTGTTATACAGCTTAAGGCTCCTATTAAGATATTTGGTGACTTGCATGGGCAATTTGGGGATCTTATGCGTCTTTTCGATGAGTATGGTTCCCCATCGACCGCTGGGGATATATCGTAAGTGCCTTGGCTCAATCTTGCTTCTGTTTGTTTATTTTCAGTTCTAGGTGTCCTTTTGACAGTCTTTAGTTCCCTGGATTGCAGTATTATTTCTTAATCCTCATTTTTGTTTTGAAATGGATATTTTGATTGAAATTGTGGGTCTCACAAATTGGCTTGTTGCTGTAACTGTCAGGTGTCTCAGTAGGGCTATCAGAATACTTTTTTTTGATTTTGTGGGGAACACTATTATGGAAATGGAAGGGATGTTTTCCCTTTTCATTCTCTAAATTAAGCCCTTGTGAGAGCTTGTTAGTAATTATTACCAAAACAAGAACCAAACTAACTCCTTGAAGGAGTACAGAGAAAATGTGTCGCAATATTTTGTTGGTCTCTTTGCTGTGTCTCCTGTAATTCTGACTCCTGCAGACTTGCACCATTTTTGGATTGATCTGGTTTGTGGATATGATATTTGTTCGTTTAGTCTTGATACTAATGTCGCTAAGTGACCATCAGGTATATTGACTATCTCTTCTTAGGAGATTATGTTGATAGGGGCCAGCACAGTTTGGAAACAATGACCCTTCTTCTCGCTTTAAAGGTACCTCTTGTTTCTAACTCTTCTTCTTTCTTTAAAGGCACCTCTAATATTTTGATGTTTGCTTTGCTTTCACTTTCTTAGTTACCCTGTGATTTTGATGATATAAATTGATGCTTTAGGTTGAGTATCCCCTCAATGTACATCTAATTCGTGGGAACCATGAAGCTGCTGATATTAATGCGCTTTTCGGCTTTCGAATTGAGTGCATTGAACGCATGGTATGTTATGATTTACTGGCGCTTGTACTTGCTTTTCAAGCTAGACACTGATGTCTATTTATGCAACAGGGTGAGCGAGATGGAATTTGGGCATGGCATCGATTTAATAGGTTGTTCAACTGGCTTCCTCTGGCAGCACAAATCGAGAAAAAGATTATCTGTATGCATGGTGGTATTGGAAGGTCAATTAATCATGTTGAACAAATAGAAAATATCCAACGCCCTATTACTATGGATGCTGGCTCAATTGTTCTTATGGATTTGTTGTGGTTAGTCTCCGTCTTCTCCTATGCTTCCTTCATTGACATTAACATTCTCATATTTTCTCACACTGGCGCGTGCTTGTAGGTCTGACCCTACAGAAAATGATAGTGTTGAAGGATTAAGACCAAATGCAAGAGGGCCTGGGTTGGTCACTTTTGGGGTGAGTAATTTATATTTCATATCAATTTTGAGATATTTTTCTCTCCAAATGCAACGTCCGATCACTATGCATGCTATCTCAACCTATTGGCTGTTATTTTGGGAAGCTGCATATTCTTATCTGTTAACTGGAGTTGTTTATAAGCCCAGTATCGAAAGAGATGATGTTTCAAACAAAAAAGTCCAGATTGCTTCATCCGCCCTGCTTTTCACTTTCACATTCTATGGGCTGTCATTTTCTTGAGTTCGTTTTGTGCAATTGCAGCTGTTCCATCTTTGTAACCTGGACCTTGTTATGTGAAAGCTTTTTTTCTTTTAATACGTTGAACTGACGATTCCTTGAAGGCACTTGTTTGATTCACCAGTTGGGCTGTTACGACTTAAAGGTTTGGGACTGGAGTTTTAGTACTTCAGTAATATTAGATATCTCCTAGCTATCCTGGTCTCCAAGGTGTTTGGCTGGTTATAGTTTCCCTAGCATTTCTCGTTTAACTAATATAAACACTTGCATACATGCAGCCCGATCGTGTGATGGAATTCTGCAACAATAATGATCTTCAATTGATTGTCCGAGCGCATGAATGTGTGATGGATGGATTTGAACGATTTGCTCAGGGACATTTAATTACGCTTTTCTCAGCCACTAATTATTGTGGTAAGATGTCGCAAATTTTGGATGTTTAGAGGTTTTCTATTTCTTGGATTGTCTTTTATCTTTATGCAAATTCTTTTTGTTCTTTTCTCATCATCCTTTCTATAGGTACTGCTAATAATGCTGGTGCTATCTTGGTATTGGGTAGAGATCTTGTTGTGGTTCCAAAACTTATTCACCCGCTGCCGCCGGCAATTTCCTCTCCTGAAACTTCACCTGAGCGGCATATAGAAGATACTTGGATGCAGGTTTGTTATTACCTGATCTCTTTCGACCCATTTTTCTCTCTTTGATGTGTGCTTGATCTTGCTCGCAATTTTTGGGATAGGAGCTAAATGCCAACAGACCACCGACACCAACCAGAGGACGTCCTCAAGTAGCCAATGATCGAGGTTCTGTTGCTTGGACTTAAATTATAGTGCAATTGTCTTGCTATATACTTCCAGGCTCATGCTAACATGTCGGATTTCCAGTGATATGTACATAGCCGGCCGGTCACCAATCAGAGTTCAACGGAGATACTTATCCTCGTGAAAAGTTTAAGGCTCGAGCCACGTTGTAATTCTTCCATGGAAGGGTCTTAAGAAAATCAGATTTAGTTATTGGAGGTTGCAGGCGCATGGTCTATTCTATTCGTCATCATACAGAGCAGATGGGGTTTTCGATAGAGGTGTACATTGAGCCGCAAGAGGTAGACGGATTTTACCCTTTCGGAGTTTTGATCATTCTCATGGGCGGGTAGTGCTGGGTTTTCATTGAATTGTTAGTCCCTACATATTCTTTTCCTCGTTTAGGTGTATCATCATTTTTGTCTGCGGATTGGTGAGATAGATAATCCTGAGCTGTTGTATTTCATGTATCATAGATGCCGTTGCTTTGTGTAATTGTGTTGCTGCCTTGTGAACAAGAAAATGACATACAAAAATTGGAGCGTGTTGTTTACTATGTAAGTTGCAGATAAGCTATTTTTAAGATCAGTTAACGGTTCTTGTTGATTACGTGAAGCTCCTTTTATAAACAATCTTCGTAAATATTTTTGCTTAGAATGTGTGATGAGTTATTTGAAGAAAGCTATGGTGCAGTACCCCAGATCCAATCATTCTCGCCCTGCTCTTTCTCTCTTCTATTCCACTTTTTCCTCTCGAGATTTCATACAATGAAGTCTGATGAATTAACAAGGCACATAGAACATAATACCAAAAGCTCTCCCCTACCTGGTCTACACTGGAGAGCAAAATGTAATTTGCTGCTCAATAATTGGCTTTTCAACAAATACAACTTTATACAAAGGTTGAAGCTTACACTCAAGAAGCCAGTTCAATCATGCTTTCAATGAGATTCACGGCACTATGGAAGCAGTAAAAACCCATCAGAGTACATGTGTTAACCTCTTTTAACAGGTCTTTGAACATAAGATTTGTTTGGATCTTCTGTCTTAAGCTTTGGAGGCCGAATCTCTCCTTTCTTAGCCTGCAAAAAAGCATGATGAAACTTGGCCTATTCTTTATCATTACAAGATGTTCGCCACCCACACCCTGTTCTTTATCATCACAAAAGACCGGTAAAGCATTTACTGACGGAAGCTAATCAAACTTACCTTTTTCCCGCCCTTCATGAAATCCCTCCAACTGGACACCTAATGACACGAAGAAAAAGCAAGCAGCTATCAGAAAGAAATCTAACTGTAGATTATACCTCAGAAAACATTTAACTATAGTGCTGCTACTGTTGTAAA
This sequence comes from Solanum stenotomum, assembly GCF_019186545.1. Classification (NCBI taxonomy): domain Eukaryota; kingdom Viridiplantae; phylum Streptophyta; class Magnoliopsida; order Solanales; family Solanaceae; genus Solanum; species Solanum stenotomum. The sequence goes on from NC_064289.1 coordinate 4,768,027, forward strand.
CATGTTTTTTATAAATCCTATAAACCTGAAAAATAGGTAAGTAGTAACTAAGAAATTCACCAACTGCAAGTTATTTAAAAAAACATACTTCACTGAACATACAATAACTATAAATGAGCTAGAGAACTAACCCTATTTTCTCTAGTTCCTTCCCACTGCTCCTCATGCTCACGTTTTCTTTTCCACATCTCTTTTGTTTCTTCCTCATCTTTCTTCAAGCGACCTTCCTCTTCAGATATCTACGCAAAATCCAACAGTAAGTTTAACTAGAAATCCAAAAAGATGACGTATCAAGAAAACAGCTAAGGAACATACTCTCATTGCCATTTTTCTCCTCCGCCATTCTTGATCCGTCAATATTTCTCTAACCTTTAACTTCAGCTGCTGCTGGAATTCCTCTGACTGCTCATGTTCTTGGTCATATTTACCCTGTTTGCACAATCAGGAGTGTACAGAAATCAACCATCTGAAACACAAAAGTTACATAGTGCTATATATTTTCCTAAATGCTCTATGGAAACCATGTAGGTTCCTTAACCAAACCATTAAGGTGGAATAAGAATCATGCAAAAACGAAACACAAGGAGTTCAATAAGAAACATACTAGTAGAAAGGTGAAACGAGAGTAAGTCTAAAACGCAGCAAGTTACATAACCAAATCAAGGAGTCGATGACCTGCACGGTTTAATGTGGTTTTGATTGTGTGAAAATGTTCACGGTTTCATTATAAAAAAATGTCATCTCGGTAGTAGATACAACATTAGGAAGAAAATTCACCATCTGAATATCCAGAAGCAATAATTCCAGCTAAATTCAGATCAATTTAAAAAATCTGAGAGAATTGTAGACCTACCTCAGTAACTAATGACTTCAATTTGCTAGCAGTATCTTTTTTAAGCTGCTTCTTCCACTTTGATCTTAATTCCTCTGTGCTCATACACAAAAAGGGGAAAACACAAAAGTTTCAGTATTTTATGGAGATAATATATTGAAAGAGACAAAGGAAACCAGAAGAATAATTGATATAATAGTTCAAGTGAGTGAGCAACATAATGAAAATACAGAACAGTCTCCATTTGTCCATGTTGAGTTACAGAAGACGGCTCACAATACCAGACCAACAAGTTTTTCGCCACTATTGATTATCATCTTTCATTTGGACAGTATGTTGAAGAGGTTTTTGAAAAACAAGTTGTGTAAGCTGATTTGTGTGGAGAACTTCTGGTTTTTTAAATCTTTTTTGGGAAAATTTATGCGTGTTTTCACAGTGAAAGAAGAGTTTTGGGTGAAAAACAACTCCTCAGCACTTCTTCAACTTGGACAAAAAAAACCAAGATTTTGAAACAAACCCCATTTCTCAAAAATTGTCCCTTCTGCAAAAGAATGAAAATCATAAACAGACACCGCCGTACATTTTTGTTGAACTCAGACCACTGAAGAAATGCAGCAACAGTTTTAGTGCTCCATTGGAAATGCAGAGAGAATGTGAATGCAGTCTATCCCATGGCGAAAGGAAGACTAAAGAACAAAAGAATGAATAGCGAGGTGATGGTGAACCTTTTGCTGCAACAACTTGGCTCAGAATGTAATCCCTCTCCTGTTGATCAAGTAATAACTGTTGCGCTTTAGCTAAGGCTGCATACAACATGAAATTTGCAAAAATAAAATTCACAAACAGGAAGGGGAAAGATATAAAACATAAAATTCTTACTTGAGCAGTTAAAAAAACAAAATCAAACCAAATCATCTCACAATAAGACTACATATAAGCATTTACAAGAGTGTTCTTTTGAGATTAAGGCTTAATGCTTCTTTCCAGCTCTCATCTTTGCTTCTTCCAATTCTTTTTGACTCGACATAAATAACATACACAAGCAATATCATTCATGAAGATGAAAATTCCCTTAACCACTCCAAGCATTACACAAAATAAATAAAAACTGAACCTTGTAAAAAAAATCTTTGTACTGGTAGTTTAACAGATAGATCCCAGTATACACCAGAATTTTGAAGTTGTAAAATATGTTTTTTCTAGTGCTATAGCGACAGAGACTCAGCATATACTATATTTCTGAAGAGATCATTCATGTAGCAAGATATATTTATGGAAATAAAAATAGTTTTACACTTGCATACAATAACGAGTAGTTCCACATACACTTCCTGTATATATGTAGTGAGTAGACTGTGGTTCACATCAATGGCTGAGGAACTGCAGTCTTCTGCTCTCTTCAGTAGGTTACCCATTTTAAAGCACCATGGTTGCCTTAAATTTTGAATAACCAATCTTGAGACAAAATATTTTAAACCGGTCACTAAGAGGCAGTAAGCGCCGACGCTAACTAATACGAATCGATTATAATAGAAAAACAACTTCCCAAATATATCTACAGCATGGACATTGATCAAGTTTCCGATTCAAAAAATTCTTGGAATGATCAATCTTAGCTTAGAGATGAAAGATATCAATATCTAACATAAAACCACCTAATGAACAGAACAGGGGATATCATGTAAAGCATAACCCAAATACTCAATGCAAAGATCCATTTATAAGTCTATAGAAACTAGAAGTACGAACATGGTATTTATCCATTACGAAATGAATTTTTTGTTTGAACAGGGAAGTCCTTCACTCAATAAACTACCTAAAATGACAATACTCCTCTATACAAGGAACAACAAAAGTGGCTTTCTTACCACCAAATGCCTCCTTTGCTTGTGGATGCTTGCATTTATCAGGGTGAACAAGTAAAGACAACTGCATATATGTAATTTATGGTAATATATTAGGGTCGAGTCACAGAATATGATATAAAAAAAGGAATCATTTGAGTCCAACGGGAATTTCAACTTTCAAGAAATATACCTTACGATACTGCTTTTTAACTTCGTCAATGGATGAATCAAATGACAGGTTAAGGTATTCAAATGGATTCAACTTGAAGCATGAAAGTATCCTGCGATTTTTTAAGTTTGAATCCAAATTATGAAATATAGAATAATGCAAATAACAAACAATATTGAAATTTGTATTTATTCAGCTATCAACATCAACAGTTAAGATATACAAATCTAAAGGAAACTAGTATATTTCAAAATAGAATAGATGACTATTATTAAGCACAATACTGAACAGTTGGAGGAGACTCGGAGCAGTTTTTAGTCAAGATAGGGTTGCACCAGGAATCAATGCTTAGCCCATTTCTCTATGCTTTGGTAATGGATGAATTGAAGCGGTATAATCAAGATGAGGTGCCATGATGTATGCTAGATGGCATAGTATTGATTGATGAGACACGCAACGGAGTTAATGCTAGGTTGGAGGTGTGGAAACATCATATTGATATGGTGTGGATGAAGTGGAGGCTAGCCTCCGAAGTTATTACTCTATTTGCATTTGTTACTATTCCTTTTCTAACTACTCTGCATTGCTTATTAGTTGTTATGTTTTCTTCACTCATTTTCATTTTTTCTTTTCATAGCTACTTTGATTTGCTGCACTTGAGCCAATGATCCTTCAGAAACAACCTCTCTACCTCCACGAGGTAGGGTTACGGTCTCCTTTAACACTCTAACCTCCCCAAACTCGACTTGTAGATTTCACTGGGCATGTATTTGTTGTTGTTAAGCTCAATCCTCAATAAATACAAATCATAGACCAAAGTAGTTGTCTAGAAGGTGATTTTTCCTTCCAAAACTTGTGAAAAAATGAGTTTTGTAAGGATAGAAATTCATGTAATTCCAATAACGTGTCTATCCTACCAATCTTTAAATCATTTTATCCCATATAACTTTCCTGTTCAGGTGTTAGGTGTTAGAAACTATTGATCTTCTTCCCGGCAAAAGCTCACAGATAAATCATACAATACAATTACTGTTACCGGCAAAGCTCACAAATAAATCATACAATACAATTACAGTTACCTGAATAGCATCCATTTCAAGGTTCATGTTATAAAATTCGCGATATACGAGTGGAGGAGATCTTAGAACAAATACTTGACACAAACAAAAAGGATCACGGCACACACAGATGTAACCAAGCACATACATCTATATCTATATGTGTGTGTATTTTGTATCAATATATATAATATGGAGGGAAGGAGGCTGGACCTTATAACTTCGTTGTCGCGCTCAACCTCGCTGACCTCAGCGAAGAATTGCTTGAGAAGCGCGTCCTCGATGGCGGAGGTTTTTTCCAACGACGGAGGTGGTGCGGCGGTGACAGAGCTATTTTCTCCCATCAAATCACGCGTTCAGTTCACGCTCCGCTGCGAATCTCTCTCCTGTTATACGTAACAACCACTCCGCCACCGGGGATGAGAACTCCCAAAATGTTCAGAGCTTAACGGGTACACAAAGTTCTGATAATCGGGTATTCGGGTTCTGATCTATCTCTTAAAGTCCAACCCAAATTATTGGGCCGAAGTACTATTAAAATGATAAATATGGGCCTGATCTAGTGGGCTTAATCCTTAAGTTAGTGGATCTTATCTATCAAATTTGTGAGCAACTTTCACATATAACAAAATAAAAATCATATTTGTATGTTATAACTATAATCTGCATAATTGCGCTCCATAGCAAATTGTATGTTTGCTATAAAGCTTTTGATTTGTATAATTCGCTACAAACATCTAATTTTATATTAATTGTTCAGTTTTGTATAAATTTATTTATACATTGTAATTTGTATAATAAGATCTGTATTTGTATAATTATAAGTGTATAAGACGAAAATATATGTATTTGTATATACACTTTTCTATCTCTTTATACAAACACAAACGCATTTTATACCGAAATGTATAAATGACTAATTGTATACCGAAAATGACTAATCATATACCGAATCAGATGGCAAAAAAAGAGATGTTTGCTGCGAATTACAATTAAAATAAACTATGGCTATAATAATTAATTTGAATTAATAGTTTGTTATTTCATACAATTTTCTCATTTGTAGAGCTAAGGTACAAACATCTTATACTTTTGGTGGCTAATTACATCTTATACCAAAAGTTTTCTAATTACAAAAATCTAAGATTTTTTTATTGCTCTCGAATATATTTGAATGTATTCGAGATGGGATATGAATGTATACTAAATAGCTTCACAATAGGTGTTCGCTACCAAATCTTCGGAGGTTTATTAATAATTTCTCTTATCGGTTTTGACCACTTGATCCTTCCCGGATTAATGCAACAACAATAACAATAACATACCAATATTAATTAAGATACCCTTAATTATTCTATCAATAGTTTATTAGTTTTAATTATTTAATATATAGTAAGGAAGCTGACACTTTATATAAGAAGCTGCAAATTCAATTCAAATTTGCATAAATTCTATATATATGTTTTCCCTTTAATTTGGACTACAAAATTCTATTTAAAAATCATCAATATTTCATGACTTTATAAACTTTGTGAACCAAAATCATGATTTTGAGTTTTGAATCAGATGCTGCAAACAACTTGATCATGTGAGCTATTTTTTGTTTCGTTGGCTTTGCTTTACTTTACTGTACTAGAAGAAACAAGAACCAAAAAGTGAGAGAGAAATTTGATGGTCCAAATATTATTGTTGTACTATTATACGAATTGCCAGTTCTTCCAAATTTCTTTCTGAGAAACACTTATATTTAGTAGAAAAACTATATTTTCAATCACGTCTTTGAAAAAATATATACTATTATGAAGTTTCAAATTTCAAGGGTAAAACTCGATGATATTGACAGGTGGATCCGGCTCCCCTCCATTACCCCTTCCTTCCATTTTGTCAAGTATACGTTTAGATTAGAGGCATGTGTCATATTTAAAGTTTAAAGGTCAAGATTATATTATATTAACAAATATCATAACCATAGTTAGGTCAACTAATTTAGAAAACTACTCTCCAAATGGATAAGAATTACAATATATTCTAAACAAAATTTGACATTCATTAATATCATTAATTTCATATTATGTTTTTCATTTACATTTAATTGTAGAAGCGGAAAAACAGGTAGATATAAACCTCACCCTTAAATTTATGCATAGTGCGGTTTCGAAAGCCCCCAAAAAAAAGGGATTGGAAAACTTCGATGGATGGCTTTGGAGGCTAGCGGCGATAGTTTCATTACTAGAAACGAATGTTTTTTCATGACTAATTAGTGAAAATTTTATGTTATATAATTGATTTTTAACCTATTTTTCACAGAGGCGTATCCAGGATTTTGAGATGATGGGTGCACTATTACAAAAATGTGGATCTAAGATAGAAATTTGATCGATTTAACATTTAGATTCTTATCACTAAAAATAATTAAAATTTTAAAATTATAGGTCCAAAGTTATTTTTACCTAGCCAAACCCCTTAGAGAGACATTACCCAATTTTAAAAAGGAAAATAAAACAAGATAACTAAAAGATTCAATTTTTTAACCTCACTCATAGAGGTGCACCCAACATAATCGCAAGGTATAATACTTTAAGTGTGGGTTCACATATCTATATTTAAATATTTTTAAAAAATATAACACTACAATATATGATTTCAGGAAGGAAGTATGGGTTCACGTGAACCCGGTGACCCCCTCTTGGATACGCCTCTGATTTTTCATCGATAAACTCACAGACAAATTACATGGTGAAAAACGAATTATCACTAAAATAGTGGATTTTTTCATATGAAAACATAGCTATTTTTTCTTTTCTCATCGATTCAAACAAATATCTTTGAAAATGACCATGCACCTGTAATCAAACTGTCAAGTAAAAAAAATAGTGATTTTTTTATTGAGTTCAGTACTCAGTTCCCTAATATGTGTTTAATTTACTTAAGTGTAAAGATAGTGATGATGTTAGTCAAAGAAACATCACAAAGTAAGTGATGTCTCCTCCATGCAGTTATTGTACCCCCAACAATCAGTGGCGAAGCTAAGATTTTTAATAAAGGAGTTCAAAATCTGAAGAACTAAACACACGAACTAATCGAAGGGGATTCACATCTATTTTATATATATAAAAAATAATTTTAATCATATATAAATAGTACTATTTCCCGTCGAAGGTGTTCGGATGAACCTCCTCACAGAAAGGCCGGTTCCGCCCCTGCCAACAACTAGTAGTAATTATAGGGACTAATTAAGTATGTAATCATTCTATTATATGATATGGTGGATTAATTAATAGACAAATATCAGACCAAATCAGGTCATGCTCCCTCATTGCCCTACGCACTAGTCCTAGTCTTTTTGCTTGTCCATTGGAATATATCTTTTTTTTTCTACAACACAAATTTATTCTTTGAAGACGTTCGTCTTAATGTATATACTATACTTTTTATATACGTCTGTATATTAATTTTATTATTCAAATTATAAAATAATATAGACACTAAATAGATGCGGTAGAATCAAAACTTTTAATTTATAAGTTTTGAACTATAACTTCTTTTTTTACTATCAAGTGATGAACTATCAAATTTTTTTGGACATATTTGATGAAGAAGATAAGAGGAAAATACTTTAGGTTATTTTACACGGAGTAATCCATCTCTTTTAATTCTTACATATATAAAATGAAGTTTGAGGTTGATAACTCAGCTTTATTCTTAGATTTTATATTTTTGCATTACTTAAGCATGCTTATTTAATTTGTAGTATCATCACAGAGTGTATTATAAACTCTATGATAGTCATAGAATATCTATTTTTTTTTAGCTCTTATTTTATTCATACTTGTTAATTAGTAGAGGTTCGTTACCTCATTAAGATTAGTAAGGTAGCCTTCCTTGCTTGTACTTTTCTCTTTGAGATCCTTTTCTCTTTATTAATAAAACTAGCCTTAGGCACACCTTGCCTAGCGGAATTGCTTTAAAAAAATATTATTTTTTTTACTTATTGAATTCTTAATAGATTACTTTCGTGAGTTTAATTATTTTACCCCAACGTTGGTGAGTGTGTGCATCGCAGTGCTATACATATGTACTTTGTATATATTGCAAAAAGAAATTAAAAAAATACGTGCGATACACGTGTATTTATATTGATAAAGTTGAAAGATTAGCTTGATTATTTTTTATAAAATATAAACTACATACTTTTTCCATTGATTAGACCGACTTTAATTATTTGAAAGGCTTCTCCCATTTTGGAATACAACCGAATAAATAGGAGTAATTTCATTTAAGCATCTTGTTCCTAATTTTTTGTAAAATTAAATATATTTTAAAAAATAAATAAAGGAGAATACAATAAGAGAATATTTGTTGATACATCAAATCAACGAAAATTATAAAAAGAAATATGTACGGAAGTGTCTTCACTTTTAATTATTTTATTTTATCAATTATAGATCCTTCATTAACGGAAGGCCTGCAATCAGAATTAAAGAACAGTAGATACATCTCATTATTTGAAAAGTTATAATTATATGTCGAGGAGTTGATGAATATTTATATAATCAGATCACTAATTAAATAATTACAGATAATAAATGTTAATTTGATTATCATGTAAAGATGGCAATTAACCTCCTATCACAGATTAAAAGTCATAATATTTTTTAAACTAATTCGTAGTGCCAACAAATAAAAGAACCAAAAGAAACTACGGTAATTAATACATTTCTCTTCTTCTGTATTTTTATCATAGTTTTATTCTCTGGTATCTTTCAAATCTATTTTTTAAAAGTTTTTCTTGAGTCAAGAATTTTATCGAAAACAATCTCTCCAAAGTAGCACTAGCTAGTAAGTTAAATCTCTCCAAGGATTTATCTTCACTTTTACTATCCAATTATCTTCCTATTCATTTAGAAAAACTTACTCAACTATAAAATAGTGGTGGTCTTCATTTGTTTGAGTACAAAAAAATAGAGTGCATAAAAATTAGTCAAAATCAAAATTCTTATTAATTAATCGAAGAAAAGTGTTATTTTTGTGAAACTTTGGACTCAGGTCTTGTCCAGAGTTTGTTGAGCTATTCTTTGTGATTAGGCTATTATATCCTGGGGGGGGGGGGGGGGGGGGGGGGGGGGGGG